>NW_004567104.1:39728621-39743145 GCF_000260355.1 Condylura cristata
GTCTGCCACACCATGTGGATCTCCTGCGGGGCAGGCGGGGATGGAACTCATGTGGAAGTGGCTTAAGCTTCTCAGTGCTGTGCTTTAACCCGCTGCACCATCAGAGAGGGCCACCTCTAAGCTTTTTAATATGACCCTAAAAAGGAAACAAGGAATAACAAGTGTGTAGAAAAGAAAAAGGCAATGGTTCCAGGAGGGGAAGAGTCCAAGAAAGCCTGTTATCTGTGGAGCAGGAGATTAAAGAGCAGGGGGTTCAGCTAAGGAAAGATGGTCAGGATGGAGTCGGGAGAAATACATGTAAGATGCTTCATGGAGGAGAGGCAGAAGCAACAGACATAAAGAGAGAGAGAGAAACAAAATAGGGCAAGTGCTTGAGTGGTGCCACATAGCATGGTAAGAAACTCAGATGAACTTAAAGGGTCTCTAAAACAAAACTACAGAAAACAACGTGGACCTAATTCTTCAGGTAAGACCCAGTTTATACCCTAAGAAATGAATTCGAGAGCTGTGAGGTGCCATGGATCCAAGGATGGCAGTTGTGAGGGGACAGATCCTTCCCTTCTATCAGGCATGCCCTCTTCACTAAGGCCACTACACACCCGTGACTGGCCCCCCTGCCCTGGGTTCCCCATCCTGGAACCTGGCCAAGTGGAGAGCTGTGCAGTGTGTGGGCCATTGGGCAGGATTGTCTGAAATCTCTCTCTGTTCTGTGGTCCTATCTGCGAAGGATTCTAAGCCAAATGTGGGTACCTAACATAGGAGGTTGGTCAGTCAGTGAGTCTGGGTTTCAGTGCAGGAATGTGTACTACATGCATATGCTCTATTGAAGGGCCCAGAAGGCCCTGGCTTATAGAGAGTTGTTACATGGGAGGACTGCAGTGGGAGACCATAATTTTCTGGCATGATATCCAGGTGGTTGGGATTAGAAGGATGTTTAAGAACATATTTTAAATTTGAAAATACACATGAAAAAGATGAAATAAAAATCACCTATAATGCCACCACTTTGGATGATGGATGTCTATGCATATTTACCTATGTGTAGAACACGAAATACTATGGAAATACTACTTTATGTGAATCTTTCAAGGTCATTAAATAGTCTTTAGCAATAATTTAATGATCTTTGTGTATGTGTAGGTGTGTGTGTATGAGTTTTCAGAACTTAACTGCAAAAACAAAACAAAATATGTGGACAACAACAAAACCACCTGCATTTGCTAAGGCTTTGGAAACACCGGTGAAAAAAATCAAATACTGGAGTCTGGGTTACATCTGTGTGTATATCCGCTAATGCACTTGCATCTTATGAGGACTGAGGGGTTTTTCTCACTAAGTCTATAAACCCTCTGAGGAAGCTAATGTTTTAACTGTTTGGGGAATTCAGGAGATGTCACACTTTCCAAATAAGGAAGAAACTGGTGAAGAGTGACAGGTACTTTGGCAGGTGTAAGAAAATGGATGTAGCAGGTGCCCTTCTGTTAAGCAGAGGTCTGGTGTAAGGAGAGACTTGGAGAAGCCAGTCTTGAGAGAAGTCAAGCCCACATACTTGTCAGGCAGCGCAGCAATAACAACAAAGAATGAAAGCATCCTTCCTCTTCAGTGCCCCGTCATAACCTTTCAGCATCAGGGCCCCAGCTCCCTTCTTGGGAGGGGGCAAAAGCTCCAGGTAGGCACTTGAAGTAGGAAGCACTGTTCTTTCCGGGACTGGCAGGACTACCAGTAGGAGTGGTTGTTCCCAATATGCGAGTTTTCAGAAGCAACAGCCTCTCCTGTGTCTTTCAACAGCAGAGAAGCTGGATACTTTTCCACCCAAATTTTACTCAAGAGCGTCTTGACTTCCAAATCTTGACTTCCACTCACATTTTAAGGATTTGCCCTTTATTTTTCTAATTTTTAAGGACATTGTGAGACAATATCCTGCTTACACAAGGTTCTAAATTGGAAGTGTGATCAGAAGCTTTGCTGCCAGCAAGTCATGTGTGGTGGACGTCAGCCTCAATCATTGGGTGAAATAAATGGGGGGGGGGAGGAGGGGTTGCTGCATAGGGCCCAGCAGAACAGACTGATTGATATCTCATAGTGGTTTTCATTTGAATTTCCCTCCTAATAAGTCCTGTTGAGTATTTCCCCACATACCTTAAGGCCATATATTTGTCCTCTTGGGAGAATTGTCTATTCAGGTTGTCTGCCCACATCTTGTTTGGGTTGTTTGTGTTTCTTTTTGAGTTGTACAAGGTCTTTATGTATTTTGGATATTAACCCCCTGTCTGATGTATAATTTGTAAATATCTTCTCCCATTCACATTTCTAAGATTTGCTTCATACTTCACAAGACCTTCTGGTAGAAGAGTTCTTTATTACCAATTAGTCATACATTATATCAATGATTTTTTCTTCTCATGTGTCTAGTACAAGTTAGGAAACAATTACAAATTAGAGATGATGGGAAGGAGAATGAGATTCTGGGTTCAAATAATGTTTCTGGTTCTGTTGTGAGACAAGAGAACTTGGCCTTACTCTGGGATCCAGTCCTTCCAGGTGTCTACAGCAGGTGTACAGTCCACAGGCTGGATGTGTGTGATAAGGATGCCAAAATACTTTGGTGATATATGTGTATAAACACTAGACTTTTTAAATGTCTGTGTATCATATGTCCTATTTTCTGTGGACATCTAGATGCTGCCTATCTACAAAATTGCAGTGTTATTGTTTGCTCTCAAAGGTAAAGATTTTGGCATAGGAGACATAGCAAAATTATTATAGCTAAAAGTCTCCCAGTACATTGCTAGGGGAGCAGAGTTAATGAATCAATGGGCATACTGTGGGCGCAAAAGTGAAAAGAGTAATAAAGTTGACCGTAATAAACTATACATCTCCAAAAGGTAAAAATCCTTGACAAGCAGAATCAAAAGACACATGATAATAAACACATATCACAGACAAAAGGTTAACTTCTCTCATAAATAACTTTGAAAATACCAGTAACCACCTACCAACCCAATACATGAAAGCATAAAGGTTACAAAGAGGTATTTAATGGGAAAAGAGACACAAATGTTTCATACTATGTATGAAAGATTTCATACACAATGAAAATAACTGAACATATACTGACAGACATTTTAACACTTACCAGGTTGAAAAAGTCCAAAATATTTGATATTGAGTTGATGTAAGTGGAGGTGTGAAATATACTGTAAGTGGAGGTGTGAAATAATAAAATATAAAAAACATCTATTTGATGAACCTCATAAAATATATAAAGTTTTCAAACTGCCTTAATTTTGAAGTGTGTGTAAACCCTGTAACTTTGAAGTGTGTATAAACTCTCTAATGAAGCTCATGTTTTAACTGCTTGGGGAGTTAAGGTGATGTCACGCTTCAAAAATGCTTCAAAAATTAAATACAATCATCAACTTAAAAATTAAAATCTTGGATAAAAATCTTTTCAATAAATGCAGCAAATGTTACCTTCCAAGTCCATTATTCTCCGTTCATGACTACATGAGGGAGAGTGACATGGTGAGTGTGAGAAAGTGGAAGGGACAATAGCACTGGCGACTATAAAGAGATGGTGGAGAATGAGACAGGAGCCAGCTGGGAACAGGGACACGTGGAGAGAGCGAGAACCACAAAGCCCAGTAGGCAGAGTCGGCAGAGGCAGCTGCAGCGGGTGCTGAACTGGGTGAGAATGAGTGAGTGTCCTTTGACATTCACTTCAGGGTGGGTTTCAGGCCAAACAGTACTGTTACTACTGCTGGTGGAGACTTAGTTTATTTTTCCATGCACTTCATGGGGTTTCTCTTGTGCATAAGGAATTGAGAAAGGTCTGAAAAGTGTACTTAAGAAACATGGAAGTTCTCTGACCCCACCAGAGAAAATAAACAAATGTAAAGTGGTACTTACAGGAGGATAAAATAACTGACTTGTGATTTGCTAATTATGTGAAAAGTTGACCCTAGATACTCACTGGATTTACCATTTACCTGTAAGTGTACATGTATTCCATGGTGCAAGAATAATCCACATTCCCGTACAATTCATTATAGTATATTTTCCTTCATTGTTAATATTGACAATGGATCTGTTCCCCTAGTACTTTAAACAAATTCCCCACTTTGAGCTGATTGACTATACTAGAATTCTTTGCTTATTTATGTTCTCTCATGTACTAGACTGAGAATTTTTGAGGGTAGTAGTTTTTATCTTTCTCATTTTTACATTCTCTAACCAACTTAGCATGTCACAGGTAAATACTGCTGAACTTAATTCAATTCAGGTTACTATCAATAGGGGGTTATATTTGGCTACATACAACAAAGACTTAACAAACAGTGGCTTATATAAGATATGAATCACATTAAAACAAAAAATGCCCAGGTGGCAAGCCAGAGTTAGTGCAGTGTTTGCAGGAACATCAAGAATTGACACTGCTCTGGTATTTCTGCTTCTCAGCTTAGTCATCAGCAGGTTCTCTTGATAAAGAATAGATGTTGTAGCTTCACATTTCCAACTGAAATGGAAGCAAGTAGACAAGCAACAAGAGACCAAAGAGGCACCAAAACTCCACTCTCGGTAGATAAGCTTACAACTCATTGTCAGAAGTGGGTCACGTGACTCTGGTAGCTGCAGTGAGTCTGGAAAGTTGAGTAGTTACCTGAGAGCACTGCTGCAGACCAGTAGTTCCCCAGTAATGGATGGAGATGGGGGTCCTGGTTAGCAATACTGGGGTCACATGCATGTAAAGACCAAACACACAAGCATGATTCCAACTCTGAAACTTTTCTCAGTCACCATATCTGTGGATTCTCAGTGGTGATATCCCATTCTCTTATAGATCCCAACAAGTTCAACCTGACCATGGTCCAGCAGAGGCCATGCATTACTTTCTGCCTACCACCTCTCTCCCTCTGAGGTGATGTTCCTGAATATTCTAAGACTATGACTAGACCGCCATAAGTGGGAGCATTCCTAGACTCCATAGACTGTCTTCAGGGTTGATGAGTAGGATATTCCTGGGAGGCAGACTTGGATGCAAATTCTTTGTCAGTCTCGCTCTTCTGCAATGCTAGCTACCTGTCCAAGCCCCACCCTGTGAAATGTGGTCCTCTCTGGATTGTATTATGGGATTGGCTCCATCAGTGGGTTTCTTACAAACATCTGGCTCCGTAGTATCTTCCAACCCTGCCAGTCCTCCCTGACCCCAGGAGTACTCCTGGATGGTTAAATGATCCTTCCCCTGAGTCTGAGGAGGAAATTTGTGCTGGTCTATTGTGCCTCTCTCTGAGCAGGGAAAGGTTGTTTATTCCACATAATTAATGGACAGAGAAACCGGGCCTAATTTATTTTACTCCTAGGAATGCAAGTCTGTTCTTTCAAGAGAAGAATGTGTGTCTTTGCCTCACCCAAGCAGACTCACAGTTTCCCATCATGGGCAGATACACTTGGGCCAAAGGTGAAAGAAAGAAAGAAACATTTCCCAAAAAATCTGAAAGAGAAACTCAATGCATTCTTAAAAGGCAATCATATTTCTGTTTATATGAAGAGTAGCCTAAGGCTGGTAACTTTTTATTTTTACATATTTCTGTCTTCTTATTATAAATGCTTTATGAGATTATCTAACATTATTATTGAAAGGCATTTAATGAGGATTTTTGGATTAGGGCTATGTGTTACAGACTGGATTTCTTTCACAATTTCCTAGCTTTTCAGGAAGTCTGTTGTTCAACTTATCTCAAGCCAAGATTATTGGATTTTACTTGTACATCCAAAGTTAAATAGAGAACAGCATATTTCAAATGCTGCCTGCTATATACAAAGCAGCGTGCTAGGTACAGTGATAAATTGCAAAGGCTCTGAAGCCCTGTCAAAATGCATTTGCTAAACTCTTTGCAGATGGGTTTTTATGTATTCTTTGGAGCCATTCACCAAAATGTACATCCTTTTACTCAGCAAAGGATATTAATTCCACACTCATTATAGTTGCAAGTCTGTGTAGTAAGAGGAGATAGTGTATTGAGAAAAAACATGGATTTCAGACACAGGTAAATGTTTGGATTCTGGCTCTGCTGTTTATATTAGTGAAGTGGCCCCAGCAAGTAACATACTTGAACATCTGCCTCAGTTTCTTTACCTGTAATCCAACTTTGTAGGATTGTAAACTATTTAACTAATGACAAGGGGCTCTATAGATAGAAGTTATAATCAATCTGCAAAGCATTTTTGTTGCCAGCTTTCTCTGCAATCTACTAAACTCAAAACAAGGTGGACATTGGCTTCATCACGGCTTCCCATGACATAAATTCTGTTGAAACTGACTTAGTGTGGTGCCTTTGCAACTCTCCTGCCCCACATTTACTTGGCCTGGAAAAATTTCCCCAGCCAGACATCATCTCCTCTGGGAAATTTCCCTTGAGCCCCAGGATTGGGTTAGGCGCCTGAATGTTCTCATAGCCCTCTGGTCTCACCCCAAATGGCAGCTCTTAACTGACAGTGCTCTAATTGTCTGCTGCTCTGGGGACTATGTTTTGCTTTGTTTTGACAGTGCACAGGTCAGGGTTGCCAATTTTTTAAAGAAAATAAAACAGTTTTACTGAAATATAATTTAAATAGCAAAAAATCCACTCATTATAATTGTCCCATTCAGTGTTTTTTCAGCAACTTTATAGTTGTGCAATCATCATTGCAATCTCATGTTAGAACAACAACTCTGTCACCCCAAAGAAATCCCTCATGTCTGCTTGCAAATGACCCGTTCTCCAGTCCTAGGCTACTTGGCATCTATTCTCCAACTCTGTCAATTTGTCTTTTCAGATGTAAACAGAATAATACAACCCTTATTATTTTGCATGCAATTTCTTTCACTTAGCATGTTTTTGAGATTTATTCACATCTTAGTGTATCAGTAATTCATTCCTTTTTCTTAACCCAATGAATGAATCTACAGGATTTGCATTTTGTACTAGCATGTACCCTGGGTCTAGCTCAGTGTCTGCATCTAAGATCTGAGAAAATGTTTGTTGCTTGAGTTAAATTCATATTGTGATAATATTGAATTTGATCTGACATGTTAATGCATACAATGATGAGAAGGGCAGACAAGAACACAATCAAATACCTGTGCCATGTTTTGGCAATGTCAAGTCATTACCTGAGACAACTTTTCAGCAGTTTCTTACCATGTCACTTCACATTGTGTGAGCTTTCATATTCTGAAGCGAGAATGCCCCATCCTACTTTCTTCTCATTCTCCATGTCAAATCTGAACCGTTCATATTTATCTGAACATATTATGGGCATTTTATAAATATAAGTGATGGTTTATTTGCTTACTCATTAAGTGCTGAGCATCTACTGTGTGTCTAGTATCATTTTGGATGCTTGAAATACTTTGGTAAGCAAAACAGAGGATAATCTCCACTTCCTGATGATGAACATATTCACATTTGGTATCCATACTATTAGTTGCTCAAGACTTTCACCTATAAAATCCTTAAATGTTTTTCAAAAAGCATTAGAAATAGACATGAATATACCTTGAAGGAAATACAGAAAATTACTCAACATATAGAAAGAAAAGATTAGCCTCAATAATAGTGAACAAAATTCAAGTATCGTTCCATAGATGTTAGAAGAAACCTTAGACAGTTTTTAAGGTATTAAAAATAAAAATTATTATATGCAATGTATTTATGAGGAAACATAAATGCTCCTAAACTACTGATGACATTATCAACTGATTGGCTCTTATGTTAACTGATTACATCACCCGGCTTATTGGCTATTCCTTTTTATTATGAATATCCAAAATAAATAATTTAGAGGAAAAAGTTATGTTAGACTTATTAATAAAAGGAAAAATCCTGAACATATTCCAAATGTCCCACTATTTGGGAGTAGATAAGAAACCTTTTGTACGACAGGATGGAATGCTCTAAACCATTAAAAAGATGAAGACAACACAAGTTGTGATATACTGAGTGCATATGCAAAATAACAGCTAAAACAGAAAATAATATGTATGACCTGGTGGCAGCTACATCAAATCAAGAAAAGAACAATGTTCAGAAAAAAAGCAAAAGTAATATACTTATTATATTTCAGGGTTTTTTTGTGACTTATTACATATTTTTAAAACTCATTTGCCACTCTCCCAACCTATACCACAAAGTCTCACTTCCTTAGAAAATATAGTCTCCACTTCTACCTCTGCCTTTTCCAGTTCTTAGCATTAGTAAATAAAGAGGACTCTACTCCTCTCCTTCGGTGTTGTGTCAGTGCCATCCACCAGCACAGATCATGGCAGGCTGGGAACAGCGGGCCAGCAGGGACCCACCATCCCAACCTTTGCTCCACAGAAGCAGGAATCGACAAGGAGGATTACCCAGGCCTCCCAGATATTCACGTTAGAACATAATGCTCACTCATTATTGATTGCAAGAGAAAACAGAGTTGGTATAGGAAGTCTACAAGGAATTCTGGAGCAAGGAGGTACATTTCTCACTGCATAACGTAATATGAAGAAACAGACAAAAAAGGCATCTGGCTACTTGTGTTTGTTTTGGAGGCATCTGGGCTGGGGGAAAGATCTTTATTAGTGAAGCTAAGTTATATCATGGGTAAGTTATTTTGGTCTCACTTACCCAAGGGTAAATGACAATACTGATTAAGAGGTTCACAGGAGGCAACAGATGTGAAAGTGCTTTGAAAGCTCTAACATGCTGTACAAACAAGAAGTGTAAAGATGGTGGCTAAAATCAGGTTCATCTGGGTAATAACTTTTTAAAAAAATATTTGTCTGATGTCACCTCTATTGAAATACTGACAAGTAGTGATGATCAGAAGAGGTTTAACATATAAGAATGGGGGAAAATGGCAGATTTTATCTGATGGGGGAGGGGGAAATCTTTAGTCAATTTCCTCATGTCCAGCCATCTACCTTCCAGCTACCACTAAACTGTTAAGTACCTTGGACAAAGTTTATCCTCCCATTTTCACCATCTTTTCCCAGTCAGCTTCATGCTCATTGTAGGGACTGGCAAACAGCACTGGCTGAGTAGAAAGAACGATGGCCTTCAAGAACTTGAGAGTGGGTGGACCCAGGTTCCTCCAAACATTAGCACATGACCCCAAGAAGTTTTTCTCACTTATCTCCTGTAGGGTCTCCTCATCTGTAGCAAAGAAAGAACCACCTGTTTAACTTACCAAACGGGGTATATCAAAATGAAATAACTTATGTGGAGACTCCACAAACTGTAAAGTACATTATAAATGTCTTTTGTTCTTATTTCTTGGCCTCATTTGTGAAATAAAGATCTCAACACCAGTGGCCCCAGGCTCCTTAGGGCTCCCTGTGAAAATACTCTGCATACATTTCACATCTCAGCTCATGGAAACCCCTATTTCTCTACTGCATGTTTAGTTCTAAGAGACAATTACCATTTTGTAGTTAAATTCTACCTTGGGAGAATTTTCAGCTTACTTGGCAAACTCAGATTTTCTAGTATTTCCCCAACCACCTCTCTCTTTTCACAGGAACCTGCCTCTCTGAGAAGCTAGGACCCACATTTGACATGAGGCCTGTGGTTCTCTCCTCCAAGGGATTTAGGCTTTCCATCCACTCAGACACTCCCACCATCCTGACCAGAGGATGACCCAGGACAAGGGGGAAAAGCCAGTGGGCTGGACAGCTAGAAGAACACAGACAGAACCTGCAGATCTGTGCCCTCCCAAGTCCCCACAACAGCGAATGTGAGGAGGGGCCGTGTCCACCAAACTGGCTCTCCCCTGCCCCTCCATTCATGTCCACATGGCCTCTGCTCCCTGCCTCTTGAGTGGGTCTGAAGCTGGAAAACATCTACACAAGTTTCATCTGGGTGTGATTTATAAGGACCCCCTGCATTCCCTTCTCTCCCTTCTCCTCCTCTTCACCTCTGGGACTTGGGGTTTTGGGTTTTTTTTTTTAAAAACAGACTTGTGTTTCTTGAGACTGGGTCACCTTGATTTATTATGCCCAGACTCATTAACAAAAGACTCTGGGACAGGTCATTTATTTTCTGAGTGGTGATTTCCTGTCCTGCCCCAGTCCTGCTCAGCAGGGGCACAGCTGAGCACAGACTTATATTAGCTGCACTGTCACCACGGGAGAAGGGAATGGAGGAAGGTCCAGAGGGTAGAAAATGTCTCTTTTCTTAAAAGCTTTTCTCCTCACTTTAATTATTTCCTTCAGATTTTCTTTTGGTAGTTCTTTCTTGTCCTCCTCTCTCGGCAACTGGGGCAAAGTTTAACAAAGAAGTTGTAGGTTGCCTTCTCTAACGAACAAACACTTACTTTGCTTCTCTATTTCATGTTTGAAAAGTATAATAATTGTAGTTAATTCATCTAATTCATGTTCAGCTTGGGTGCCTGCTAGAACCCTCCCCCCATCTATCTCTGTCTATTTAGCTATAGAGATATAATATACAATTATATAAGTGTATGTATTTTTTTGTGTACACACACACACACACATATGAAATATACACACATATTATAAAATAATTAAATTTTATGTCCACCACAGTCAACATTTTTATCGGGCCCTTATTAAAACAATGTATTTCATGTTTAGGCACTAAAATCTGAGATCTCAACAACATATACAACCCATAAACCAAAAATGAAATTATTCAAGATTTCCAGGCAGGATCTTCGGAGGAAGATCAAAAAAATGGGTATTGTTTATCCTGAGGCTCAGAGGCTGAGGAATGATGAACTGTTTTTTCAGGTCTTTGAAAGATAGCTATATATAGGAATGATGGTGACCAGTTACTTTCTGACTATACTAACGATAGCATAAGAGGAAGTGGAGTTAATTGTAGCAAAATCACAGAATTAGCAGTCACACACATGAGCAGCCATGGCTGATGTCTACTGAGAAAGATGTGATCTATCTGTAAGGTGTAAGGCTTGTGAGCTGTATTTTGTAGGTGAATGAATGAAAGTTCTGAGAGGTGTTAAGCAATTTGCCCAAACTCACAGTGAGAAAGTGACAGAACCAGTTCTAGCTTACTCACAGTGTAATATCAAACTGCCTTAGAGGTGAAGGAAATAGGCAAAACCAAAAAAAAAAAAATCTTATCAATTCCCCATTAGTCTGGATCAGCTTATGTTCCACAGGTGAGGGGATTCAATTCTGTGGACTTAAAACCATTGGATTCTGTGCTATTCCTGACTCTGAGCTGGGAGCGAAGTAATCTCTACTTGCCCTCAGCCCAAGAGACGGCAGAGTGGGCAGACCCATCACCACTGTCCTCTAAAGTGGTCTGTTCAGCTGTTCAGTTGGTGGTCTCTGTTGTTTGTTATGAGCTGCCCTCCCAAGACAAAGGCTCTGGTCTTAAGAAAGACATGGAATTGGTAAGCATCGGTGGTGCAGACTCAGGAGAAGCACCCCTGCTGTGAATGCTCCATGTCCTCTTAAGGTTCATGCCCCAATGAGAAGGCTAGCTAATGATTTTCCAAAACTTGTCCAACTGTGAGGATAAGAATTTACCTAGAACCACCAAAGTGGCTGGACTCTTTCTGAGAGGTGGTAAGGCCAAATCACTCTGGATTATCCACTGCCCTATACGTAGGTCAGTTGGGGAATGGTCTTGCTGGAGGATACCGTAAGATACTAAGACCGACTCATTAGACTGGAAGGATGGTTTGCATTTACTGTGTACCTATTCTGTCAGGCACTGTTGGAAGATGATGCACTAATGAGCTAATTCAATCTTTGCAACATCCAAAGTCAGTACTATTGTCAGTCTCATTTACAGAAGGAGAAACAAAAGCACAGAGAGCTCAATAACTTATTCATGCCCCACAGCTAGAAAGAGGTGGAGCCTGGGTTCAAACGATGTGTGGGTCTGAGCCAGAGCCTGCATTTTCAGCCTCCCTGGCTTAGGGTGATGTGCCTGGGTCTCCCACCTACTCCCTCCCACCTTTGGAGAAAAATTTTGCTCCAGGGGTCACTGACTCAACAATGACATAGTTTCTTGCTGCCTGGTTTATAAGAAGCACTAACCATTGTAAACATTGTTCTAATTTAGGGGTTTTACATTCACTATGTCTCTGACTCTTTATCTTGAAGAGCAAACATTTATGAAGACCAAACATTTTATATTTCCCAAGTCAGGCCTTAGGTATTCAGGGATTACTTCTCTGATTACTGATAGTTACTATAGAAGGTGGCAGAGGAGGAGGGCAGCTTTTCCATGGTGAATCCTACTGGAAGTGGCCAGAGGAGAGAACTAGTATCTTCTAAATGAAGAACTGGAACATATTAGTTATTACATTTTCATTGTCCTAACAGTCCTTGGAGCTCGGTGTTATTGGCACAATTTTATAAATGAGAGATGTTATGTAACTTGCATGTGGTCCCATGGTCTGTGTACTAAGGAACTGGGCTCTGAACTTCTGGATGTTGCTTTCCAGCACTGTGACCTAGACACTACACTGTCAAGCACAAGGCAATCTCGACAGAGGAGCTGAAGTTTCCATCACAAGCACAACTGAGAGTATGAAGATAATATGACTCCAGGAGCAGCCTCAAGCTCAAGCTGAGTTCAACCTTCTTCTCTCCTCCTGCTCATGGCCTAGCAAACTGGACAAACAAGAAGCCATCATTTCTGGGTTCTGCTGGCCTGGGTTATGACAAGATGGTTAATACAAAGCTTGGCATGTCCTTCCTTCATAATTTAGGCCTCCTTCCAGGAGGGAATCCAGAGATAGGGAATATGAGAAAGGGAAAGGAAAAATAATAAGAGATGAGTGAGAAAAAGAGTATTTACAGGGTTTGGAACATCTAATGGAAACCAGCTGCCTAATTGGGGTGGAGCTCTCTGGTTTGGCAGCAAGGGATTATTAGGTGTTCTATGCATACCTATGTATGGACAGGTGGGGGAGGGGGAGAGTGAAGAGAGATTGAGGGAGGGAGGAAAAAAAGGGACAGAGAGAGAGAGACACACACACACACACACACACACACACACACACACACACACGGAGAGAAGCTGGAGGCTTGGGGGAAGGCTGTGCTCTGAGAGCTGATATCCCCTCCTGGCCTCTCTCCACCCCCACCCCCATCCCCTGCTTTCATTTTAAACTGGAGCTGATTCAAACCTGCTGCTCTTGGAAAGAGGCCACTAGTACAGGCTCCAACAGAAAGATGATACACGGGGGATATGAGTGTTTGAGAGTGGGGCAATCAGGAAGAATGAGAAAATGAGACAAGGGAATGGAAAAGGTGAATAAACAGGGGAGGAGGAAGGAGGGAGAGCGATTGAAAGATTAAAATGTTGGCCTGAGTGGGGCACTTGGAGAGAAGGGAGTGATGGAAAGCTTCGAGTTGGAACAAATTCAGAGCTAATCCTTCTGGGCCTTGTTCTCTCTCCCACAGATCCAGCGGATTGCAATAAAGATGTGTCTGTTTGAGATTTCCCATGTCCCTTTCCCATAAGCCTGTATTTCCTTCTTAATCAAGGTCTTTGAGAACAAAAGTTTATTCCAAGATTGTATAAAGAACACTTAAAGATAGGAAGAGGTGTCATCAAAGGGGAAAGTGTGATAATTAAGAGCCAGAGTCTGTGGCACATATTTCGAAAGAAAGTCAACAGCAAGACACTTCCCAGAATCCCATTTGCCTGTCTCAGTACACAGACCCTATTTTATTTCTAGCTCCCACTTAGGTTCTTGGGTGAGGATATATCCATGAACCAGAGTGCTGAGCCCCAAGGATATTTAGTTTACATGAATTCAATGATATATGTTGGGAAGAGGGGTGCAAACCAAAGAAAGGAGCCAGCCTTTAAGAAGTAAGGCAGATTTGCCCATCATTCAACTCAGTCAGTACTGTCAGATGAGCTGAGATGAAAGATGTGAATCCATTCTTCCCTTGGCCACTTCTGGACTTAGTTTCTAGATGTATCTCATAATAGGAGCTGATTTGCATTTAAAGAGACAAAAATTTATAAAATATGATCCTTTAAGTAGAAGTCCAGTGAATGATGGTATAAAATAAAGATGGTATTACCATTTGTTGAAAGATGGTCTAAGAGGCAACTTAAGGGATATTATTTTTCCAATAGTCATTTTAATTAGACATTTTTTTCCACCTTAAAGCATTGTCTTAGACTTTGTGGGCCATTGGGTTAATGAGTACATAAAGATTTTGAAAGAATTTGGACCTATGGCTGGTTAATAGACTGCTTTTTCCTAATTATTTAGCAAGTCCACATATATAGACCCTTGAACTCAGGCACAGCCATAAGAGGGGCCATATGACAAATGTGATTAAAATTCCTTTTAATGATTATGTGTCCCCTTTGTCTTATCCATCACATTCACTCCTACCTGACTTTGAAACAAGTGGCCACCCTACAGCACATTTCTCTACATCATAGGGAGTCCTGTACACCATTGGCAGCTGACCAACAAGAGGAGCCTCCTTGAGCTATTTTTTAAAAAGATTTATTTACTTATGCATACAGAACTGGGGTAC
>NW_004567104.1:39743256-39759892 GCF_000260355.1 Condylura cristata
TCCGGGGCAGGGATCAAACTTATGCTGAAGTGGCTTTAGTTTCTCAGTGCTGTGCTTTAACCTGCTGAACTACCAGGAAGGGCCCCTCCTTGAACTATTTTAGGGGCATCTTCTCTCATGGTCTTCTATCTTACTCAGATATTGATCTTCTTTATTAGCTCAGCAAGTTTTCGTGGCTAACTCAACAAGACCTCAAGTGCACCTGTGCACCCTGGCTAATGTTGTGCATGGGTGAGCACACTCCCCAGTAAGGCCAACAAACAAGTCAGCAGAGCACAGTGCACTCTGTCCTGCAAATAGCTGCAGCCCAGTACTTTGTTTCAAGTAGAAGCCGGGTACAAACATAAACCCCCCTCCCTGCGTCGGGCATATTTCCTGTTTTTCCCTGCAAATACAGACTCTATACATACCCATGGGCAGTGCTAATAAACAGACTCCAGACTCCAGACCCCAGGATCCTGCTTCATTCTCTCGCATCTCTGAGTTTCCTATGTTCAGGCGAACATAGTGGTTCAGGCGAACGTAGTGGTCAGTGCACCCCTCAGTGGGTTAGCAAAAAGTTTTCTGTGTCAGAAGAATGAGGGTCAATTCAAAACCCCTGCAAACAAAGTGGTAACTTTTTTAGGAAGGAATTATTACTGTTACCTTAAGAACTCTGGGAAAATAAAATACCAACTTCTAAATGAATGTTGTCCCACTTCGGAAGAAATTAATAAAGACATTGTCAAATAGGTTCTTTCACAGTCTCCTCAGCCTGGCAGATTACAGTCTGGTGATGGCCTCACACTGCCCAGGGCGTTCCTTCAGCAGCCACGAACACATACATACACTTCTGTGATTTGTGGAAATGTAGCTCCCATCTACTCAACCAGAAACCCCAAGATGCTGAATAGAAAAGGGACTTGAGAGTACTTAAATCTAACTTTGACTTCCAGGTCAGACTTGTTATTTTCCAAGACCAAAGTAAATTTCAACCTTTCAAAGTAACATCAGATAAAAGATGTTTTGGCATTTAAAATTCTGTATTTGGGACTCAGGTGTTTTTTTAACCCATGATGTTCAACTTTTCTGGATCATTCTTTAATATTTTAATTAAATTTTAGTACCTCCATTTCCTTTCAAAAAAGGTTATTTTTATTTGTATTTTGATGAATTGTAAAAGAAATCTCTTACCATTCATTTCTTGCTATCACCAATCCTCACTTCAGATATTTTATATAATATGCTACATGCAGGTCAATCACTATGATTGTGTTAGTCATGAGTATCAGTAGCAAAATAAAATACGATTCATTTTTCCAATGGCAGCATTATTATGTATGTATTGGCACTTGAATTCATTCTCACCACCACATGAATTGGTCTAAATGTCAACAATAATTTATTTAAGTAGTCTAGCATTCCCACATGACAATCTGAATTAAAGGTGTCAGTACTTCAGAAGTGGAAAATTTAAGGGTCCACCATGTACTAGATGATCCATGTTTTTTCCTGGCCTACATACGGGTCCTGGAGAAAGCTTATCCAGAAAGCTTGTTTTTATGATCAATAAGAAATTCTACCAGGCTAAGTCATATCACTCCAGAAGTACTCTGGTCTGGGGGTGCAGTGACCTTTTTTAAAAACTGCTTTACAATTTCTCCTGGGAGAATGACCATAAAAATGGGAAAACAGGACTAGTAGTAGACTTTAGTGGGAAAAGAGTATAACTTCCATGCAGTGATTGAACAGGTATAAATTTACTTAATCATACTTTCATCCAGTCAAGTTTTCTACATTTGAAAATTTCATGAGGCTTCTCAGAATGTGCAGATAAACATTGTCCAATCTACCAGCTTCCAGTGGAATTCTCTTATTTTGAGGTTCCTGTACAGTCATGGGTGAACTGAGAATGGCTGATGGAAGTTGAAGTGTTGCACGAAGCATTCAGTTCCCCCAGTAGATCCATCCAATCTGATGCCTCCACATATTGGTTCTTAATAAAGTCTTACATTCTCTCCAATCTGAAATTCCCTTGCTTTCTCTTTTAAATCATCAAGAATCAAATTTATTTCCTCTTCTTCTGTGACTCTGTAGTTCACTGTAATTTCCCCTCTATCAGCTCATAATAACTGCCCTGTCCTCCTTCTTAGATTTCTGTACTATTCAGTACACATTATTAAGTTTCTGCACTATTCTGCATTCCGGTTAGACTTTTGTATTAGTCAGTACTTTGTATCAGATTTCTGGGTATTTAAAAGCCAGCCAGCTAGAATTCTTTGTAGATGTGTTCTAGAACTCCCCAGACAGAGAAACTGTAGAGTTATCATACCAGACACGAAAGGGATCTATTGCAAGCATGGTGGGGGACACACAGAGAGTGGACAGCTTATATACTCTTCCTTCATGGTAGACTCTCTTTTCCCTTTTCCATTCTTTCTCCCATAGAGAAGGATGAAGAGATCCAGGCATGAATCCAAGGAGACCAAACTGGTCTAGACTGGGAAGATGGGGCTGAGTTGCTATAAGCTCTTTGGAGTTTATAAACAAGTCCTGACACCACAATTGGGGTGTTGGCAAACAAACAATGTCATCAGCCAGAGACAGTTCTCAAAGATACACCAACGCCCCAGGCTAACCTGCAAAGTAGGCAAAACTCTTCCTCAGCCCTCTGCCACCGCTGCAGTTCCCCAAAATCCTGGACAGTCCCAGTTCTGATACTGCCCTCCTTAAGTGTCTTCACCTGGTTTCCAAGTGGGTCTCACCTTCAGAACAATACACATAGCAGGATTATCCTTGCATCCTTCTCACAAGATGCTGATTTCTTAAAACCAATAAGGCATGGGTGATGCAATGGCTTTAATTCCCAGTAGGTATTCTGGGCTGAAATGCCAACTAAATGGTCATAATTTGGTTAGGGAGATACTGGGTGATTAATTACTTTGCCTATCTCTACCAGCTGGTTGACCCCAAATTTGATTCTGAATTAAAGACCTAGATTTGTGGGTTCAGTAACTTAGCATGTGACTCCTTTCTCCCAGTCCTTATTTCTTCCTTCCTTCCTCTTACAACCAGCCAAGGAGTCCTCCTGCAGGGAACACAGAATCAGCAAGTGTGCTCACAGGTGATCCCAAGGTAAAGACAACACTCCCTAAGAGTCTTATTATTCATACTTCTTAAGGACTATCTTTCAGAGGGTCTTGGAGCCTTAGGAAGGGGCTTCACTGCTTATTCTTATACCCAGTAAAGGATAACCTTCTATAATCTACTCAATTAATGGCCGTCAGCTTTGGACAAAGTACTTCCTCTGAAGGGAAGTTTAGTTCTTTCCAAAGCAGCCTGTTCCTCTGCCTAACAGCTGTGGTTGCTGGAAAGCTCTTTTTATGTAAAGCAGTTTAGTTGCTGTTTTACCTTTTAAGGGATATGGACTTCAGCTCCTATTCACCATGACAACTCTTTAAATTACTGAAATGCAGTTATGGTTCTCATTACCCTTTCCTCTCATTCTCTTCTCTCTGTCTGCTTCTCTCTCTCTCTCACACACACACACAGAATACAGACTCTAAACTAAAAAAAAAAAAAATTTACAATACAATCCAAACAATCAAACATGACATTCACTTAATAACACACGAGTAAAAAATGAGGCAAAATATATGATGCTAACTTTCTAGAGTAAGGAAAATCAAAGCGAAGTTTGCAGGGGGCCGAGGCAATCAAAGAAGGCTACAGTGGGGAGGCAGGACTTGGTCTGGACTCTGAAGAATGAAAGGTTATGAACAGAAAAGGGAGCAAAGAAATGTATATCAGCACAGGTGGAAAATGAATTGTAAGAACACCAGGACACACAGAGGGTAGTGTGAGTGAAAAATTATAGAGGAAGGTGTTAGCAGGTTGAGCATTTAAAATTGGTTTCATAAGGAACCAGGAGAAAACAAACAAAAAACTCATTAGAGAGCTATTTTGTAAATTGTATAGCTCTTTGAAAGCATCTAATCTTTAGCTTGATAATTACTTAGTAATTATCCCCTTCAAAAAAGTACTCAAATGACAGAGATATATGAAAAAATACTTCATCAGTTAATTCTTCCAGCATATTCTGGGTATTCTCTATGTGCCACATTGTGTGCCAGACACAGAAACAATAAAGTCAGGTTACTTATTTAGGCTTGAACACTCATAGACAGAACCTTCCCACTTACTGGGGCCCAACAAGTGCACAATCCCCTTAATTGTGCTATGTCTCCATCTCCCCCCTGGCAGGGCAATGCTGTTTGCCCTAGTTAGACTTTACCTTAGGGTCACCTCCTGTGTTCATCCAGAGATCAGGTCTTCCACTTGGCTCTTCATATTTGTAGCAGATTCAATTCTGCAGTGCAAAGTTGCTGCCCTCTTGGCTCATGAAAGTTTTAAAAATAAAACAAAAAAATACAGTTCATAGTTCCTTCATGTGGTTGGAAGGAACATTTGAGATAAATCACATAAAAGAGTTCCAAAAACTGAGACGAATCATGCAAATGCAGTAGATAACCGCTATGATGACCATCAAAGATGACCGGTCCTCTGCTCTCTGAGACATGACCTCTCAGGGCTGGGTTCACACAATGATGTGTATGTAAAAGGCCTAACTTTTAGATCCTTGGCTTATTGTCTACGCAACAGAGACAAAGTTTGGCAGCCACAAAAGGTTCACTTCAGGCACATTTATCTGGTTTAGCTGTTAGCTAGTTTGTTTACAGGCAGTGTGGTCTACACACAGGGCTGAAGTCAGACTCACCAGATTTGTAATCCCCACTCAGCTTCTAGCCTACTGTGTCCTTAGGTGACCTTAGGTGTTTCCCGTTAGCTGGGCTTTAACCATCACTTCAGACTTACGCTGATTTGTCTAAGAGGTGTTTTGTGAGGGTGAACTAATTACTTCTAAACAAATTTTAAAACACTTACACAAGGACTCCCAGTTTCCTGTAGTTCATATAAAGAATTTAGAGGTTGCTACTTAGTCATAACAACAAAGATGAACAAATATACATCTAAAAAAAAAATCAACAACTCTTCTTAAATCAATCAGAGAAGTGCAATCACAAAGCAAACTGTTGCCCACCAAACTGGAGAGATAGACACAGAGAATCACAATTTCACAGACAAAAAAATCCCAAAGCTAACAGTCTCCAAGGGAACTTCTATCAGAGTAGGAAAACCTGAACTATAACTGAAGAGTTGCTGAAGACTCAGGATAAATAAATCTAAGAGGTAAAAATCCAGGGGGCTCCTAATTACAGGGGGTGATGGGGGGCTTGGGGGACTCTGTTGGGGGGATAGTTCTCACATGTTGTGTATGTGTGCAACTTTTAATTCTAGAAATATTATGTGTAAAAATCAGAGAAAAATTCACTCCTGCGGAGGAGGGGAAAAGTAACAATTTTGAACTGTGTACAGACCATTTTCTCCTTAAGTGGTCTGCCTTCAGGAAAAACACTTTTGTGGGGTCTAACCTCCTGGAGAATTATGAGGACCTAACCCATGTTGGGGAGAGGAAATTTTCAATTCTAGTATCCTGTAGCCTGCATGTAGTGGAAGAGAAATACCTACCCCCAGTTCCCTCAAGCAATCCTGCCCCATCTAATGGATGAAAAACAATGAGAAATATGGGGTTTATAGTCTAGGGCTACAGACTCACCAAAAGACTGATCTTAGGACTATTTTCCAAACCTTAGCACTACTTAGTAAAGGTCTATTTGCTGCAGTTCCTTTTATCCAATATATCATACCTATACTTCCACAAAAATTGCAAGGCACACTAAAAAGGCAATTTGAGGAGACAGACCAAGCATCAGAACCAAACTTGTATAGTGCAGAAATGTTGGAAATATCAAACATAAATTTAAAACAATGATCAATATGCTTATGGCTCTAATGGAAAATGTAGGCAAATCTAAGAACATGTAATATAAACAGAGAGAAGGTAATTCTAAGAATGACCAAAAAAGAAAAATAAATGCTAGAGGACAAAAGCACTATAAAATAAATGAGAGCTGTCTTTGATGGACTTAATAGATTGGACATGACTAAGAAAATCTCTGAGTCTGGTATGTATTTCAATATTTCCATAAGTCAGTAGAAACTTCTAAAACTGAAAAAGAATGGAATAAAAAACATAACATAATATTCAAGGGTACTAGCACAGCTACAAAAGATACAACATATACTTCATGGGAATACTGGGAAGAGAAGACAGCAAGAAACAGAAAAATGTTTGAAATAATTTCCCCAGATTAATGACAGATACTAAACTACAGATCCTGGGACCTTAGAGGACACCATGCAGAACAAATACCCAAAATACTACTCATAGACATACCATTAAAAAACTGCAGAAAATGAAGATTAATATGAAATTCTGAAAGATGCCAAAGGAAAAAGAAGCACATTATATCAAAAACAGCAAAATAATTACATCTGAGTTCTTCTCAAAACTATGTAAACTAGAATAGAGCGAAACATTTAAAATGTTGAAGGAAAAATAATCCACCAGCCTTAATTTATACTCCATGAAATTATTCTTCAAAAGTGAAATGAAGCTTTCCTAGACAAACAAAAATCAAGAGAATGTGTTACCGGTTGACTTATCTTACAAAAAATGTTATGAGTTCTTTTAGAGAGGACAATGATTATGAAATGTATATCTACACAAAGAAAGGAAGAGTACTATCACAAAAGACTTGTACGATCAATAAAGAACTATCTTATTATTTTAGATAGTTTGGTTTATATATATATATACATATATATATATATATATAAAAGATGTTAAGAAAGAAAATAGGAGCCCTCCCTGTTGGCACAGCGAGTTAAAGCACAGCACTAAGAAGCTAAAGCCACTTCAGCATAAGTTCGATCCCCACCCCAGAGGTGACCCACATGGTGCAGCAGACCTCTCCTTACCCGCATGCTGCAGCAGACCTCTCCTTACCTGCATGCTGCTCCCCTCAGCAGTGTACTTCCTCAGTCGGCCTGTTATCCTCCCCACTCTTCTTCTGGTGAATCTTCTCACCACTCCTGTACCTCTGGCCTGTACCCCAGTTCTGTATGCATAAATAAATAAATCTTAAAAACAACAACAACAACAACAAAAACTACAAATGGCAGAAAATCAATACAAGATAAAAATAAAAACTAAGGAAAAAGGCAACATAGGAAACAATAACAAATATATATCTATTGATCAAATTATATCAATAATCATTTTAAATGTCAATGATCTAAACACACAAATTAAAATATTTCAACTTCAGGGTGGATCAAAAACAAGACTCAATTATATGTTGTCTATAGAAACTCATATGTAATATAAAGACACAAAGATGAAAAGAAAAGGTTAGGGAAGTTATAGTATGCTAACAGTAGTCAAAGGAAAGCAGAAGTAGCTACACTTATTTCAGAAACAGTTATATTATTTTCTGAAGCAGATTTTAGAGCAAGGATAACTATCAGGGATAAAGCAGTATATTACATAATGTTGCAGGGATCAGTTTTCCCAGAACATGTAATAATTCTTAATGTGTAGACATGTATCGACAGAGCAGAAAAATACATGAGGCACATATCCATAGGACTTGTCTTAGTCTGTTTGGGCTGCTATAACAAAACAAAGCATAAACAAAGTGATTTATAAACAACAAACATTTATTTTTCACAGTTCTGGAGTCTGAGAAGTCTAAGTTCTCTCTCTGGTACATTTGATGTCTGCAGAAACCCAGTTTCCTGGTTCACTGATGACCCTTTTCCCACTGTAACTAACATGGTAGAAAGAGTGAGAGCTGGCTCTGGAGTCTATTTTAAAGGGCGGTAATTCCTTATGACCTAATCACCCTCATCAGCTAATCAACGCTCTACCTCTTAACACTGTTACCTTGGGGGTTTGGATTTCAATGTATGTATTTGGTATTTGTGTGGGGGAACATAGTAATATTCTGCACATTGAAGAAATACAAGGAAGGATAGATGAATTCATATCTTACAGTTGGAGCGCCCAACACCTCTTTTTCAGAAATGGCAGATCCAGTTAGGAGAAAATCAGTAAGGACAGTGTTGTAATCAAAAGTATTCACAGACTACTTGACATCTACACATCACTTGTTCCAGCATTGCATTGAGATGCACATTCTTCAGAAACCCACATGGAATATTCATTATGATAGACCACATTCCTGGCCATGAAACACACCTAACAAATTTAAAAGATTAGAAATCATACAATGTCTATGTATGCTTTTAGATTACAGTGGATTAAACTAGAAATAAAAAAAAAAAACAGAAGAATAGATGGTACATCCTAAAATTTTTGGAGATCAAGACACTTAAAAAAAAAATTTGGGTTAAAGAAGAAATCTTAAGAGAAATTAAAAATATAATTTGACCTGAATGAAAATGAAAAGACTAATCACAATCTACATTGTTGAGTGCAGGGAGAAATCTAGAGCAATATCATCAAGATATCTGTTCTCCCTAAATTAATCTGTACATTAAATACAATTTCAATAAAATGCTCATAGGATGGTTTGAGGACAAAAGCTGATTCTGAAGTTTGTATTGAAAAAAAAAACAAATATGAATAGAAAAATTCTGAAAAATAGAAAATGAAGAGGTGGGGTGGTGAGAGTACAGAACTAATCCCTTATTGTACCTGGGGGTGCACCCTACCTAGAGGTACAATTTTTAAGGACAGTTTTGAAATATTTGTTTAATTTATTCATGTGTACATACACTTTAATCTAGCAATTCTAACATATATCTTTCAGATATATGTTCATATATGCAAAATTATTATGAACATATCTTTTAGTATCTTTTGAATTTTGAATCATACAAATGTGTTTCTTTAATACACTAAGCTAAAAACAAATATCCCTGCATCAGCATTTTTTTTTTTTAAAGATTTTTTATTTGTGCATACAGAACTGGGGTACAGGCCAGAGGCTCAGGGGCGGTGAGAGGCTTCACCAGAGACAGAGTGGGGAACAGAACAGGCAGATCAACGAAGTACACTGCTGAGGGGAGCAGCGGGCGGGTCAGGAGAGGTCTGCCACGCCATGTGGTCTCCTCCGGGGCAGGCGGGAATCGAACTCATGCAGAAGCGGCTTTAGATTCTCAGTGCTGTGCTTTAACCCGCTGCGCCACCAGGGAGGGCCTCCTCAGCATTTTTTTAAGCTTATAACCAGATTTACAATCTAATATGTATTTGACTTTGTTTAAATTGCTGTTTCCTCTGATTTACTGGATCATGCTGACTGTCAGTAGCCCTCAAGCTCACGGGAATAAAGAATTTCAAAACTGGGAGAAATGGAAATAACTGAAAATTTATTTATTTCTGATTATTAGAAATACTATGAAATTGAGTCAGTCTTTAAATGTAAGACCATTAAATATAGCAGTAGTAGTTCTTATTTCCCTAAGTTATTCCAAATTTCCATTTGGTTATGAGACAGAATATAAGGAAATTAAATCTGAAGTACCACAGAACAGTGACACCATGGGGAATGAGAGTAGAAGACAGATGGGAGCCAAGCACCGAATCCACAGGGAGAGTAGAACTGAAAGAATCAGAAAAGGCTGCAAAACAACAAAAAGTAGGGTCAATTTTGAAGTTTTAGGGTGAGGACAGTCAGGTGAAATATTCTTGTATTACTATGCTATACACTTAGGACATGAGCTTCTGAGCAAACTATCCTATTCCACTAAACTCTGAAATTATTGTATAAATAAAAAGTTAATTTTCCATTGAAATTTAAGGGTTGTCTCATGTGTACAAGGAATTAGCAAATGTTTGAGAAAGTCACTTAGGAATCTTGGTGTCCCTTTGTATTGAGAAATAGTCTAATTGCTTCATCTTTATTCTTTGAGAGTTTGGATTAGACTCGCTTACTGCATCAGTTATATTTGAAAGCAGGGTTTATTTTACCTTTTGACCCTCCCTTTACCATAAATAAATCTAATATGAGCTATTTTGCCATTATTTCCAACTTGCCACTAAAACTCCTAGAGGAGGTTCCTTTAGAAATCTGAACATAACATCTCAGTCAAGAAACTAGCTACATGTGTATCTGGTTATGGTGTCTTGGTTTGTGGAATCCCATCTTATAGAACACTTGGGGAAGGCAGAAAGAAGTGAAGCTGGAGCCCAATCAAATTTGAAATTTCCCACCTCAAGTTCATACAAGAATACAAGTTTAACCTTTCCAAGACACAATTACCTCTATTGCCACCTGCTGGTAAACTTATGTTTCATTTAATTCATTTAGTGAATTTTCCAACCCTGATTAAACACATTTTGGAAAATGGACTAGATTTGCAGCAAAAGAACTTTTGCTACTTCAGAAGTGGGAAGAATGGCTCATGCCAAGTTTTGTCCCTAGTATGTATGAATGTCAGAGAGCACTGATGTGAAGTTAGATGGTTTCCTCTGGCAATGCCATCCACCTCACCAATTCTTTAAGTTTGCCCACTCTTAGGTTCATCAAAATATAAACTTCTTTCCCAAAGGCCAGGTAAAAAAAATTCTCGCAAAGATGTTGAATGTTAATTTAAAAAAAAATTAATCAAACACACATACGCTTGCCTTGTGTTGGTCCTAAGGTTGAAGCAAGATTGACAAGCAGCTTTTCCACTTTTCTACATGCATTCTCTTGCTCCTACTCCTTGCTTTCTCCCACCTTCTTGTCTTTTAAAAGATACTACATATTCAGTGCTCATACATGGAGACCTAAGACATGCCCACAGTGCTGGTACGGCTAATATCAGCATCAAGGGAGAACAACATATTTTCTCATGTCTGTATTGTAAAAACATCCTCACTTTGCCAGAAATCTCAATAGAAGAAAACATGACCTCTTCTCTCCTATGGTACTATCTCATGACATGAATTGTTGAATCTTACAGACTCTTCAAAGGACTGTAAGAGTCTCTAGTAGCTTTTGTTTACCCATGCACCTAGTGAAGGGCATGTGGGTTGTTTCAGGTTTTTGTGATCATGTTAAAGTGGTTTTCAACAGGTGTGGATAGGTTTTGTGTGTGTGTGTTAAATAAGCTTTTTTTTTTTTTTTATCCCTAGGGAAAATATCTTAGTGTGGATTGCTGGGTCATATGGTTTGTGCATGCTAGCTTTTAAAGAAACTACCAGGCCATGGCCATAATGGATTTACCACTTTGCATTCACACCTGCAATGCATAAGAGTTCTATGTGCTCTGCATCTTTGTCAACATATGGTATTGCCATTTTTCTCTTTTTAATCATTATAATAATTGTGCTGTGATAACTCATCATCATTTTAACTGGCCTTTCCCTAGTGACTAATGTTGTTGAATACTTTTCTATTTGTCTTTTAGGTATCTGTGATGAAGCACCAATTATTTTAACTATGTTTTGCCATTGGGTGGTTTGTGTTTTGAGAGTTTTCATAAATTTTGTCTATTTCTTTTGATGAAGTACTTCTTGAATCATCAAAAAAGTGTAAATATTTAGGATCTTTTAGTGCATGACAATTTTATTCTATTCTTGGTGAATATGCAATAAACAGTTAAGTCTACAATCTCAAATTTTCCATTAACTTTAACTGTGGGTATTTTGAATGATGAGGTGCTCTCTAAGAAGGCCCACAAGGAAGGCTGGAAGCTGCTCCAATTAGATTCTAGAAAGGTCATTAATTTTGGTGAATTCACTAATGTACAGGGTTTAGCCTTAGGCTTTGAAGTTTCAGGAATGTGATTTGGCCAGTGTCCCAAGAGCTAATCCCACTTGATGACAAATTATTCATGTTAGCCAAGCTATGAAGAGGCCAATATGCAAGGCCAGGGTGGTCACTAATGCTAAGTTAGACTCTGGAGCCTTCTCCAGTCTTTCTCTGGTGTGCTTGGAGTTAGAGTAAGGGAAACACAGCTATCTCAATGTCTGGTGAAAAAGTCATGCATACTTTAATTATTTTTCTTAATTGGTTCAATTTAAAGGGCTATTTATCTATTATTCTGTGATTATGCCCTTTCTACAACTTTGACAATTCTATGTGAACTGAATTTATTTCTTTAGAGAATTGTGATGGTCTAGCAGACATTCTGAAAGTGAGGAGCTATTGTCTGCTCTAATGTTACCCTTTTCTCCTGCATTTCTGAGACTTTGGGATGTACCCCCTTAGTCCTATCCTATCTATAAATATTTAGGTCAACTGACCTTGGCATTCAAGGCACTCTGGACTCTTAAAGCACCTAGCTGAAGGCATTTATCCCACAATATCACTGTGACTGACTTATATATGCTTTAATGGCTCATCAGATGATACTCTATCAGATGCTAAATGCCTGAAACAGGAGGAATAAAGGCCTATTTTTTAGAAATCTTAAACTGTTTCACAGCAAATAGCATAGTACTTCTCACAGTAGACACTCAATAAAAGCTTGTCAGATGAAAGAAAAAAGAAATGAATATATGAGAAGTGCTATATTTAAGTTCTTAAAACATATTTTCTTTCTTTACTCACGGTTACCTATGTACTTTGCTATGTGAGTGTCATATTACACACACCTCCTCCATAAATGTACAGATGGAGGGCTCCCTTGGGCTCCTCTTTAAGTGTGGGTATGTGTGAGTATGGCCTGAACGTCAGCATGTCCAGGCAGAAAGAAAAACAAGCAGGCACTCCCAACTGGGGAAGTCATTTGCAGCTCCTCCCATTATTACTGGCTGAATCTCCTCATTTAAAACAAACAGTGCTAGAAGCAAAGATTCAAGTGGCTAGCTGTTAGCAAGTTCAGTTATCAAAACACAGACCCAGTCTTTAAACATATAAAACAGCAAACCCCAAAGTCTACTCCTGACCTTTGGCATCTCTGCAGCTGAGCCTTCCTTAGCATCTCCCTTTGGGACTCTCTGGGGTCATGTATTCTTATCACATGCAGGCTATTTTGGGATTTTACTTGTCTGAGAGCACTTTCATTCATCTCAAAGTGACTTTTCTTCTCCCTTCCTTTTCTTCCTATCTCACAGAACAAGAACTCCCAAAGGCAATCTGGCTGCCATTTCACACCTACTCTGTAGCTAATCTTCTGGGGTTAGAGGGGAAGGCTTCCTGAAATCTAGATGCTAAGGATATGAGGGCTAATAGGAAGCCAGCAAAAATAACCTAAAATGAGTCTATCACATGGTCCAGGTCACACTGGGGAGATGCAGTTCATTTCCTGTTTTTGATGTTCACTGAAGGTTTCTAAAATCTGGCGCTGGCTTATCCAGGCACAAGTCAAGGAAGGGAAATACAATTCAACCTCCTTTGCTCTGTGATGCTTGTGATTCATCATTGTGGTCAGCATCATGGACACCAATTCTCTGTACTGCAGCTGGAAAAGGGATGGAAAACAGAAGAGAATTTATGGCAACCACAGGACATTGCCTGGCAGTATTTTGTTTTGTTTATTTGTTGTTTTCTGCCTCTTTCTCTTAAAAAGTATCAAAATACTGGTTGTTTAGATATTCTGATTATTTGATTATATAACATCAACTTTATTAGTTTGTATAAAAAGAGATTAAAACCATTTTGTACAGTGTCAGGCATAGAGAACTAGTCTATAAATGTAGCCATTATTATCAGTTCTGAATACTTACAACCAAAGATTTTGTTATATTACCTAGAAATGTCTACCAAATCTATTCTTGTCTCTTAAAAAAAAAAAGGCTTTGCATTCTGTTCTTACAGAATATTTGGTCCTGTCTAAAATATCCATTGTCACATTTGATCTTTGCCAAAAAGTCCTTGAAGTTTGTTTCTACCCAAAACAGTCATAGTGACA
Organism: Condylura cristata; assembly: GCF_000260355.1. Classification (NCBI taxonomy): domain Eukaryota; kingdom Metazoa; phylum Chordata; class Mammalia; order Eulipotyphla; family Talpidae; genus Condylura; species Condylura cristata. The sequence goes on from NW_004567104.1 coordinate 39,757,066, forward strand.
TTGAGTTCACACCAAAATATTCCTGGGATAGTTATAGGGGAGTTAGTTGATGCCTGTTAATCCCCCTTTTGGTCACTAATACTCCCTACTATGTGTTACGAAAGCCAGACATTTTCTCACTCCTGAAAATCCTGGCAACCTTCAAAGTGTCTACACCAAATGTGTTCACTATTTTACATAATGGCTTGATCAAGCCCCTCCTTTCAAACTGCACCCTTATGGAGTGGTCCAGCCAATCCAACTAAATGCTCATTGATATCAAAGGACCATGTGCCATAAGACCCCATCCTTGACTTGACATCCTCTATGCATTTCTCTAAATGTAGGACTCTTCCTTGATACACACAGTTGAATATAAATCCCATTCTTATAAGATTTGAGCCCAGACTACCTCTACCTAACCTCGTGTCTCACTACTGGCTAGGCTACTGGGGCAAAAAGCATTATTACTGACAATACAACCACAGTACAATTGGTAAACCAATAAGACATAATAATTTTTTTAATGTATTACTCATATATACCAAACATATCAATAAGCACAGTCTATTTGAACTCAGGGATCTTTTCTAAGTGTGGATGTTTTTGGCAGGGCACATTTCAAGGACCATTTGTCATGGACGAAATATTTCAATGGACATTTTTGGCAGGATCTAATGTCTGCTAATCTATGCTGTTGCCTACAAAATCAACCATCTAATAAAGCAGAAAGCTATTAAAATGACATAATCGAATCACCTAATGTAGAGTTTAGTGTAGTCAACATTAGGCAAAGAAAAACTATGAAGTAACATCTCCCTCTTCTAGTGTAAGTGTCTTTAGGAGCTAGTTTGAACCACCACTGAAAACGAAATGACTCCATTTACATAGTGCCATTACCATACTTCTCACTGCATGATTCCTGCTTTTCTTCAGCTCTGCCTGAGAACTGCCTGACCCAAATTTCGAAGGTTAATGCAGTCCTAAGGGCAATTATATGAGTGTAAATAACAGAATGATGTGGTAAAACGCAGGCACATGTGCTTTGGATTTGGAGAGACCAGAGTTTAAACTTTACTAATTACTAACCGTGATCTTGGGCAAGTGACTTAAGTTTTTGGTTTCTTGATTTCCTCATATTTGGTAACTCTAACTAACATCCACTGAGCCTTTATTACACTCGGCAAAGTGTTTTTATATGTATTATCTCATCTAAAAACACGGCATGTCCATGACATGTATTAATATTCCCATTTTACAAATGAACAAATCATATAGTAAGATGCCTGATTTTAGTGGATTCTGGGTTTAATCCAGGCAGTCTGACACCAGTACCTGTGCTCTCACCCACTCTGATGCAAAGTTTCCCATTTATAAAATGGGCATATAAAACTGAGTTGATGGGTGACTGAAAAAATTAAGTGGCATGACATATGCGAGGTGTCTGCATAGCAGACATATGCATATTCCAGTTCTGTATGCATAAAAATTTAACAATATCCTGTGCATTGCAGACACTCCATATCATACACAGCATCCCCATGGTGGTACCTTGGTGTATCATGCCTTGGCTTCTCTTGTGTGCATTATTTCTTGACACTTAGTAGAACAAAATATCAAGTAAAAGGCAATAGTTTAACAATACCCTTCAGATTTGCTACATAATTTCTTTCATACATTATGCTGATACTTACTATTCCAATCCTAAAATTAACAATAATGGTTACCATTTATTGAGTACTTGTCCATTATCCCCCATTGGATTAAGGGATTTGCATGATTTGTCTCCACATATCCCAACAACAAACTTATGAGTTAAGCTTTACTAGTAGATATTTTAGATGAGAAAATGAAGGTCAAGAAAAGTTAAGAAACTTGCCCAAGTGTGCATGTATAGTAAATGATAAAACTAAGATGCAAATTCAACTCTAAACTATCTATTCAACCCATTGGGTTTATACTATAGCACCCCAAACTTCTTATCTCCATGGTTTTTGTGTGTGTGCTTATCTATATGTCTAGAGAGGGCATGAAGACCTTATCGTTCTAGGATCATATTATTACATAAATCTAGCAGAAAATATACTTTTCCTGTTTTCCTTTGATGTTAGAAGGCAATGTTCAGTATGCTGAGGCTGAGATTGCCTGGTGGTCTAACATCTTAGGGCTTGGATCAGCTTCTGTCAAATCCACTATATGTCATTATGGTGGTCGTTAATACTATTTGCCAAATACCCCATTTTCCTTAGTTGTGGGCACAGGGTAAACACGAACTTCTGTGTTCTTTATGGTTGAATTAAGCTTTGTAAAGGCAACAGTTTAACAATAGCCTTCAGATTTGCTACATAATTTCTTTCATACCTCATGCTGATACATACATCATGGAAGGTATGCAACACTTCTAGGCTGACATTGATGAGTATGTGGCTTGTGGGAAAAAGAAATGATTGCTTAAAGCACTAAGATTTTGGAGCTTGGTAAAACAACATAACCTATCCTGATACAACCACTTAGCAAATGCTCAGTAAAGCGATTGACACTATATAGTATTTGAATTAACATTTTATGAGCCATAAAATCTGTAACAACACCTATTCTTAGAGCCTTTAACTTGGTTTTGGATTTTAGCCATAATCAATGTAACTCTCCCCTGGTTTTACAAAGCAGGCTTGTTCTGTTTACTTCCTTGCTTCTTGTCACTCATTCAAGGTTTTTAGTCCTGAGGTCCCAGGATACTAAGATACATACATTTTAAAAATTAACAGTATCCTGTGCTTTGAAAAGGAGTGTTGAAGCCCATTCATATTCAAATAAAGAGTGTTCACTCTTAATCCCCTTAAAAAAAAAA
>NW_004567104.1:39760237-39778726 GCF_000260355.1 Condylura cristata
GGGGGTAGGAGGGGAGGGAGGTTGGTATAGATGACTCATCCTGCAGAGCAGAGGCCACAGTCCTCAACTGGGACCCACAGCCAGGCTCCACTGGCCAGGAGGGAAGAGGGGCAAGGCATGGAGGAGAAGAAAGAAGGGGACCAGAGCTCCCGGCACAGGAAAACAACCTTGTGCTTGCAGGAAGAATTGCAAGGTTGACTGCCTCTCCAGCTAATTCCAAATGTTCCTTCTCCTTCTCACAGACATTATTCCATCACTTATTCCAACAACCACTTGCCAGCAAGCTAACATGTCCACCTTCACTAGTACTGTGAGTTCCAATAGTGCATGGACCATGTCTTGATCAACTTTAATTCATCCTCTGCTCACTCTCTGTGCCTGGTATGTTGGAGACTATGAGTAGATGTTTGCTGAGCAAGTGATATTTCAGGAGCTGGGGCCATTGTGAGAATTACAACTAATAAACTGACCCAGAGAGAGAATTTAATTTCTACTCCCTTCTCTACTGGGGAGTATGAACAGCTACTTCATACGCACATTCATTTGTAGCTGCCGCCATCTCTTACTTGGTTCCTCTGCAGCTTAAAAAGTTGCTGGTAGTGAACTCGGCCACTGTCATCCCAGCTCCTTATTTGTTGTGTGGGAAGAATGTCTACAGTCAGTATCACTGGGGTGTGAGAGCAACTACTTGACTCAGAGGAGGGGGAAATAGATGGATACACCAACTCAGTTTCTGTCTCTGCCACCCACAGGCTATAATTGGGGAACAGTCTGCTACTACTAACAGAATATAGGGTCAGAATACATTAAAGAGCTAGAAGTCACTATAAACTATGTTTTAACTCTGGAAATACAGTTCACTGTAAGAGTTAAACTATGAAAGTCCATACACCATAGATGTGAATAGCCACTGGTGGCAGTAAACCAGGAAACCATTCCTAATTGTCTGAGTGGCAAGCTTGCCAATGAAGAGACGTCTCAGGGAAGCAGGTAGAGTGTATCAGTATCTGACCAATTCAATGCACACTGTTTGAAGAACACCGCTGAACAGAATGTGTCTGTCTAGGGAGTAGGACAGCAAGGGGAAGATGGTCAGCTATAAGAGGAAAGAAAAGAGGCCTTACAGAAGCAAGTATTAGTAAGTCTACCCAGGGTGGCCTGGACAGGTTTTTCCTGGCCTGCCTTGGTGAAAGTGCCTAACCTTTCTTAATAGAGGCACTGCACTGCCAAAGCTCAACTCCTTCCTTTTGTTCTGAAGAAGTGAACTGATCAGGTCAGAGTGTCCAGTACTCTATGTACACGTATGTGTGTGCATGTGCATGCACAGGAGTGCCAGAGAGAGAAAGAGAATCAGAGAGAGTTCTGCTTCCAAGCATACTTGAAGTTTCTACATCAACACCTAGGGGGTGGAAACACTATTCTAATAATATCAGGGAGTCAGTACTGGGAATCAGAAAGGACAGTGATGAGTCTCTGAGTCAACCTTCTCTGTATCCTTTCATCATAGACTCAGCTGCCTGTTTTCAAGTGTAACAGGCAGTTTGAAGGTGTAAATACTCTTCACAGACAATGGACATCCCTTTGCTTCTTGGCACAACTGTCCATTTGCCCAATTTTTTGATTGTGGCTAAAAGCTCCCCACATAGCTCACTATGTCTTCTGCTTCTGACTATGGAGACTCCGCCAAGACATACTTTTCTCATCAGGGAGAGCTTCATGGCCACTGTGGGCCTTATACTATGCCCTGGAGAATCACTGTCCTGGTGGGAGACAAATTCCTGTTGGGGTCATGCAGCAGAGGATACTACTGGCAGGTTGCCCACCTCTGCCCATGAATGCACTAAACCCACTGTGTGCCGTTCATGCAGGAACACCTCCAATCCCTCCCAGGGGAAGATGTACCCAAAGCAAGTGACTTTGGAGGGGGAAGGGTCCACTCTAGGGGTCTGGCAGGGGTTGAGACTTGTGCTTTTACCTGGAAGGAGGGTAGGTAGCATGTGAAGGAGAGACCTATCAAGCTGTAGCGGCTTGGCAGTTCCTGGATAACTGACACACATTGACAGTGGAAGGAGGACCGCTGGGAGGGAACAGGGGCACCAGAAGGTCTTTCTCTATTTGGGGGGGTGGGGAGTAACAAGCCCTGTGAAATGTTTCCACTTCTTTTCTTAGCATTTCTCACAAGCCTGGCCAAGAACTTGTGGGCTTCTGTGAGTGGGAAGAAATCTGGTGGGGTCAGATTCAACTGACAAGAAGATGCTCCACAGGGAAATGGCAAGGAGTGCTAGTCTGGCCCCAAAGCTGTCTGTTCTGGGAATGAGGCCTGATCCAATGGCAGGATGCTAGGTCTAGATTAGAAAACTAGAATTGTGGGCTGGAGAGAATGTGTTTGGTCTCAAGTAAGGGGTAATATTTGGGAAAAAAAACAAAGGATATTTCAGACCACTTTGATGGGATAAAAAAGGTCACTTACCCCACAGGTGAAAACAAACCATAGCAGGAAGAGAAGCAGAGGAAAGGAAAATAGTTGACCCAAGAACCATTTCTCCGTGGTTTTTTCCTACAATCAGTTCTAGTCATAGGTCTTATATTTTAAAAGAAATGATGGCCCTCCTTGGTGGCGAAATATGTTAAAGTGCAGCACTGTGAAGCTAGCTGCAGCAACTTCAGCTCAAGTTCCATCCCCAGCCAGGAAACTGACCCACACAGCAAAGCAGACCTCTCCTATCTTACCTGCTGCTCCCCTCAGCAGTGTACTTTGTCAATCTGCCCATTCTGCTCCCCACTCTGTCTCTGGTAAATTCTCTCATTGCCCTTGCACCTCTGGCCTGTACCCCATTTCTGTATGTATAAATAAATAAATCTTTAAAAAATCATGTCTATCATCTGCCAGATGTGACAATTTAACAATTCTTTTTTTTTTTTAAAGATTTATTTATTTGTGCATATAGAACTGGGATACAGGCCAGAGGCTCAGGGGCGGCGAGAAGCTTCACCAGAGACAGAGTGGGGAGCAGAACAGGCAGATCGACGAAGTACACTGCTGAGGGGGGCAGCGGGCGGGTCAGGAGAGGTCTGCCACGCCATGTGGTCACCTCCTGGGGCAGGTGGGAATTGAACTCATGAGGAAGCAGCTTTAGATTCTCAGTGCTATGCTTTAACCCGCTGCGCCAACAGGGAGGGCCAATTTAACAATTCTTAATCCCACATCTCTTACACATTCTCTGGTGGAGAAATAAGTGAATACAATAAGCTGTAGTTTTTGCTTACAGTATTTTTACTTGCTTTTATACCAAACTTTTCAGCCAAAAAAAAATGTCTTAAGGTTATTGTAAGTATTTTAGTTGAAGTCCTTACAAAAGACTGCTGACAGCTCCTGCAACTTTTTTTAAAAGAAAGCCCATTAGTTGAAGCACTGGTAATGCGTACTTGCGTGTGCAGACAGACTCAGACTTGCCTTCAGAAAGATGCAGTTTATGATAGTATAGGGCAGCAGCAGGTCACGTTTAAAAAAAAAAAAAGCATGTGAGTACAAAACAAAACAAGTAATTAGTGTGAGTCATCTGACAACAATGGGGCATTGGGATTAGCAAGGCGCTGGTAGCCTCCCACCTCTGTTTCCAGTTGTGGGATATCCCAACTGCCCATCCTCCTGCTGGCACTTCCCCATGTGATGACAATGTGCTTCTCACCACCACTATTGTCAGCTCATGGACAATGACTGAGGTTAAAGCTGGCCCAGGTAACCACAGCGGCAAACTGTAGTCATTGGTGGGAGGGAGGGGGGTCAGGAGAAACACAATCTCTGTTTTTCCCCTTAAAAGTGTGTGTGTGGGAAAAAAGTGTGTGTGGGGGGATACCCAGTTTCAACCTACTTCATTAAAAGGATGTTGGGGAAATGTTTAAAAGCCTAGCTAGACATTCTATTAAAAGACAAAGTATTATAACTGCTATAACATGGCAAGAAACAGAAATAACTTCAGGACCCTAAAAGGTTTTATACAAAAGTCCATGCAAGATGTTCCATTTTTATTGAGTGTAACAGTCTTAAGTTCTAAAATGTAAACTATAAGCGTTACTAGAGCATGGCCTGAAAGGTAGTATAAATGAGACTGTTGTTCAATTATATTATCTATCACCTCATTCTCTCTCTCCTCCCCCTCCCCCCCAACATACACCCCCCAGCTAGGGGAGCACATGAGATCACACAAGCTGTGCCTGCACTGCCAAGTAAGGCTTTGGTTTCTTTGTTCCTACTGCTGGAGCCTCCTTGGCTGATTAAGTCAGAGCCTTCTCCCAGGTTTTGTTGGCCCATGAATGGAGCCTCTTCAGTGCTCACTGGAGTGCAATATCATTGATACTTCCTCCGCCTGCCTCCCTTCCTCTCTCTGCCTAGCTGAGCTGATGGATTAATCCTGCCATGCACTTGGAAGGCTCACACACAGAAATGCAGTTGGGGTAGAAAAAGAGGCTAAGTTTGGAAGGGACCAAGAAGACCTTCCAAACTCCTCATGGAGTTAACTGGACTTGACTGGACAGTCCTGAGCAAAACTGTCCCAAATCTCATTGGAGTAGGTTGGGGGAGCCTTGACCTTCAGGGCTTTCTACTGCTTCCATTAGGTACTGCCCATTAGGAAGCCTGCAAGAGTTCAGCTGCTTATGCTACAGAATAATAAATTCTACCTTGATACAGAGCAATGACACCATATGCAGACACAACTTTCATATTCTTACTGTTAAGTGAAGGATCTGGTGACCAAATTCTTTGTCAGGAGAAATGAAGAATGCTTAGATTACATTCTAGTGAGAATCAGAAAGCTGCCTTGTTTGCTAGTGGTTGGTTTGCTGTAATTTTTATTTTCCTGACATATCCAATAGTCTCACAGACAAGTCACAACCCTTTGAGCCTGTAGATGGTCTACTCCCAACCCAGGAAGAGACTCTGGCTTCTGAAAATTTTCCTCTTTAAAGATAATACTTTGAAGCATTTATTACTTCCTGACACATTATATATTGTATATTTACTTGCTTAATTATTTCCCTTCATTCAACATAAGCCTCATTAGGGCAAGGAGTTTGTTTTGTTCACTGATGTAGCATCAATAATGCTGTCTACACCATAGTAAGTAAGCCCTTGAGAAAGTTTCTTGTGGTATAAATGAATGAAAACTACATACAGCGAACTAACACTGGAAAGGAAAACAGAGTACTCTGACTAGTGGGGAAGCTCTCGGTTGGTTACTAGTTTCCATCCCATTGCCCTGGCTTCATTTCATCTCCTCAAAACAATCTTGTTTCTCATCTTCATAACAGTGTATAAATAACTGATAGCCAATTAAAAATGATACCCTATAAAGGGAATTGTAGAAAAACTCTGAGCCTTAAGCCAAAAGGATAAGTCCCTGCTAGTAGAATTATAGGTACTGGCCAACAGGTAGGAAATGGAGTAATAGGTAATAGATGTTCATGGAGCCCATTGCAATCCAGTGAGTTCACAGCCTTGGAAAGTTACTGGCTAATGAAATGAAATTCCTGAAAAGTCTTTGCCATCGAATATGGGATGGTGGCTAGGATCAGACCTCATGAACAAATTGACAGTGCAGGATGAGATTTGAGAATAATAGGCTACTCATATGGTGGTGTTCCCAGAGTAAACTAGCGAAACGTTTGAAGTATAATTTGGAATACAGAGTGAGAGCCAACAAGTAAGTAAAGCATTTTCTGTTACACCTCACTCCTATGAATTTATTCTAAGTAAATAATCAAGAATAAAATAAAACTTTATGTTCAAAAAGTATACTGTCATATTATTTCCAGGAATTAAAATCTGGGGAAAGAAGCTAAATGATGAATAACAACAAGAAAAAGAAACGCATTGTATATTACACAACAATCAAAGATCTGAGCTGTATGGTACCTGAACTATATACTAGCTATGATAATTTAGGTAACTTATTGATATCTCCAAGCTGCAGTTTCTGTATCTGTAAAATTCCTTCTTGGTATTAACAGTGCCTAAATCATGGAGCTGTGAGGTCAAATGAGATCATTGCAAGTAAAATACTTAGTACAGTATCAGGCACTCAGTTTCCACTTCTTCCTCCTCCTACTACCATTACTACTGTACTACTTATTTCACTAGCTGGCATGATATATTTGTGGAAAGATGGTATGACACATTAGTGGACCAAAACTCCTAAATCCAACATTCTAGTTAAATTAAGTTTTGTGGGAACCACATTGAAATCCAAGTCCTATTATAAATACATAGAATCTTATCAGTATGGGTTTGGGATTTGACTACAAAGAGGCAGGGATAGAAGGTAGTTTTGATGGAAGGTTACCTAAAATTTTCAACCCCAACGAGCCAAAAATAAGTTGGTTTTGAAGAAAAGAGCAGATAATCCCTTCCTTTCAACTGTTTTGCCTAGGTACATTCTGTGGAGGGGCAGGAACTATGGGTAGAATGGAAAAAGAAAGAGATAAAAAGGGTCCAATTAATGAGATAGCCTCTTCTTTGGTTTTTCAGCTGCTTCTAAACTTGTATTTAAACATGGAGCCCCTCATAAAGCTTTTATCTGCTCCCCCTTCTCCCTTCCTTTCAATTTCTAGCACAATCCTCAAGTCTAATGTTATTTGCTGAGTTGTACAGATCAGGAACCCCTCAAAGAGCAGGAGATGCCTAACTGGGAAAACTCTGGAAGCCTAATCTGATCTTAAACTTTAACAACAAAAACAATAATGGCACTGGCTTAAAATTTACACTGCTTTACTTTCCCCACTTCCTCTTGACTCTTTATTTACCTACCACAGATTAGGCTCCAAAATTGTTTTTTTTCAATTTTTAACTGTTCATGGAGTGGTAATTTTATCTTCTTGACTCCTTGTATATGTGTTTTATTGTTGGAGAAATGTGCATGTCTCTGCGTGTATGTGTGTGTGTGTGTGTGTGTGTGTGTGTGTGTGTGTGAAGATGTTTATTTACCATGAAGTTCCTAGGGCCAGTGTTGGTGGATTTATGCCCATGTACAAGTGTAATATACAATTCTTGGGTAATGGATGGGTGTAGCTTCTGTATCTTGAGCTTTGAGTACCTGTTCACAATTGTATATCTGACTATTTGGACACATTTGTATCAAATTTTATGTTAGCAAAAAAGAGTAGCCTTCCAAGAGAAGCACATGTTTCTTACTTAAAGGTTTCCAGAATGATATCACTCCCAAATGAATGAAAGAGAAGGCAATGCTATGCAAGGATTGCATTACATGCATACTCTTTCTAAATTATTTAAGAAGACAGGTGGTGCCACAGTATGATCTCCATTATGTGCTGCTTCTTCAACATTTGAGTATTAAAAATCACCATCTATAACTCAATTGGCATACATTATATTCTCTTTGCCTTCTGACTTCATAATACAGTAAAATATTTTCACAGGACTTAAAAGGGTGGGGGGGTTCCTGGCCTGTGCCTGCTATACCTATTGGATATTAGCATAAGTGGGGCATGGCTTGGGAGCGACTATGAGGAAGGAGATCCAAAGAAGAGCCCACAAATGCTCCACTGCTGTAACTTTCCACCCCCAATATCTGAGAGCTTACAGATTTCTCCTCTAAAACCTATGAAGACAGGAAGTGCGATAGGACAGAGGTTCTTGCAGTCTACCAGATATGGAGGTAAATTCCAGCTCTGTCACTTGCTTTGATTATGGACACTCATTTAGCCTCCCAGAGCCTCAATGTCCTCAATTATGATGTGCAGAAAATAATAACTTCTCAGAGTGCTGTCAGAATTAAAGCAGAAGATGGATATAAAATCCCTTAGCCCAGGGCTTGGTACTTTTAAGTAAGATGAACTATATAACATCTATTACAATTTACTTGCGTTTCTGTTTTGGACTTTGGTGAAAGGTGAACTTTGTTGCCCACCTGAAAGTGCAATGAAATCTTGAGGCAGACATGTATCCAGGTGAATGATGTCAGGTGTTCCTAGAGGAAACATACACTAGATGCCGTGAGCTATCGCAATACCCAACAGGCAGGTGCGGGAGCCTGCAGCTCCCTCTAGCTCTCTCTCATAGGCCATGCTGCTGCTCCATCTCAAGATGAGGTTAGAAGCCCCAGTCTTACCTGGAAAGTCCGCTATCAACCCCCAAGTCCGCTATCAACTTTCCACCATCACACTTTCCTTGCTGCTTCCCATTTCTACTGTAGTTCACCCCCTTCCAAATCTAAGTTTCTAGTTTCTACAACACAACCTTTTTCTAGTTTATACTCAAATCCCTTTACATATCCTAAATTAACTGTTTTTCTTCTTACTTATTCTGTGTTAGCCAGGTACTGTACAACAGCATCTCATTAAATTTTCCGAGTATTGCTGAAAGGCAACATTCATTTTTGCAGATTTCCTTTCTTTTTACAGCTAAGGAACCTCAGAGCACCTTCACTCAAATCAGACTGATGGTACTTGAATTGATATCTTTCTGGTGTCAAAGCATACACATTTGCTGTTTCTGTTAAGTAGGGTCACAATCCTTTACCTGTAAAAGAGCTCTAAAAGTCACAAAAGATATTTCTCTCAACATTCTTCTTGTGAAAAAACCCTGGAGTGAGCTGATAATGAAGCTAATGATACTGTTCATTTACCTCAGTTGGTGTGTGATAAACAATGTTAGAATTTGCCTTGCACTGCTTTTTTGGCTAACTCACATTAGTTCAAGTTTAAAGAAGCAATAAGCCTGAGACTAGTGTACTTGCCAATGAGACCAAGTGGAGCAGGACCCCAGTGTCCTAGCACTGACTCTACAGAGTAAGTAAAGATAAGCATGGATCTCTGAACCAGAGTCATGCAACTAAGTCAAAACAATTTTCCATGTGGGCTGATGCTGGATTTCCCATCCAGGTTCCTGCAGAGCTGAGGCAAATTGGCTAAACAGCACTTCCTTATAAGCAAGCTTGGGTCATAGCTGAATGACATAAATCTCTCATCTTGACTCTTGAGGGGGGAAGACTGAATCCTGCTGCTGGCAAAGGGGTCCATTGGGACAGCTCTTGCAAAAGGCAAGGGGAAAACAGCCAGTAGAAAGTCTTCTGTTGAGGATAACAAGATGTTCGAGTTATATGAGACAGCACATACATGAGTTTGAGCTGAATAGAATTCAGTAACAATTCCTATCCTGCCTTTTAAAACACTGTTATAGTTAGAGGTATATTTGTTCTTCAAAATGAAATCATAAGTGCTCAGGGGAGTGACAGAGAGATACAGAGCACAACAGCCTAGGACCTCGGACAAATCACCCTGGAATTTTTCCTCTATAGCAAGTGATATGCTTCATCTCTTCCTGATAAGAGGGAGCTGAAACTCAGCCAAAATATAGCCTCTCCTGGTCTCTGACATTTGGAAGCCTGTCAAGAATGTGACATGAGAATGGACAAAGAGGTTTGAATGTGGAGATGGTGGTGGAAACCAACTGTCAAACTGTCATCTCAGAGGACCCTATCCTCCTGAGTGGCTGTCAGAAGTGAATCCTGGTGAGGCTGATACACATGGACACACACTAATGGTTTTCCCAGGAGGTGGCTGGCAGCCAGGGGAATCTGCAGAACATCATCCAGTGGAGAGAAAAATAACTGGGAGCTATCATAAAAGCTATCAAAGAAACCTTCAACTTCATATCTCTGTTTTCCTTCCTTATGCAATAGCTGAGAAGAGGCCTTTGACTTCTCCCTGTTTGGGTGATGTCATTTCTGTTTGGACTTTGCCTTAGTGAAATGATGTGATCCATTTTTCACAACAACAGGGGAAATAGCACTTTTCAGACTGGAACAGTGCCTAATCTAATATCCTCTTGGACTTTGCAAAACTACATTGAATGGCTGGTCTTTCATTTTTAGGCATTGTCTCAGTTGTGGGTTCAGGCATAGCATTGAGTGTGGGTGCTTGGTTACATATCAGTCTCTCTTGTCATTTAGAGTAAAGAAAATATGTAAAGAATAGCCTATCATTTCTAACACCTCAAAGTGAAGAGACCCCTGAAAACTAACAGAGAACAGAGTATTCACAGTTGGAGGACAGATTTGAAAAGTACATGGGCATCATTAGTTGCTACTCCTTTAATTAGAGGATGAGAAAACTATTGCCTAGATGGCTAAAGGACAATCTTAAATGACAGAAGAAATGTAGATTAGAAAATCAGTTGTTTATTCTTTACGGCCACAGGGTGCATCTGGGCACAGTCAAGGCTCTGGGACCACTAGCTATGTCCACTTCCTGGTAAAAGGGAAGAGAATCTACCCACACAGGCTTCTCTTTTCTCAAAAGTAGAATGAAAAAGCTGGGTGATGACAAGTGCTGGCAGAGATGTGAGCACAGAAGATCCTTAGAAACTGCTGATGAGACACATAGTGCAGTCATGCTGATGCTCTCTGGCTCTATTGTAGCCCAATTAATATTTACAAATTATCACCAATTTTATCCTAGCAATCCCAGTGAAATGCTCACAATAGCCACTAGGGAAGATATACAGAGATGCTTAGTCCAGCACTGTCTGCGGTGTCAGGGAGTTGAGACCAACCTGGCAGTCTTCAGGAGTAGATATAAGTCTAGTGGTTACCTCTGGGCCATTAGGGATAACAAAGCAAGATATTTCATGGGTTTGTGGTAAAAATTAGTTGGGATAACCCAGGGAAAGTTCACAGCATAAAAGAGGGCTCCTACGTTGTTTCTATTCTCTCTTTATCCTTGTATTTGAAGATGCTGCCCAGGAGTTGGGGAAAGGTGAATGCCCGTGGTGTCATTTTCTTTTCTTTTTAATATGAGTTAACTTGAGATTGTTTTGCACTAAGGCCCCAACATAATGTTGACAAATGTGGAAAACAGCAATTATTTGTTTTTTCTGACACCAGACGTGTGACTATTTGTTTATAGAAGTACAGCGATAGAAATGACGATGGCAATGATGAAAATAAATAAAAGTAGGATTTCGGGAATGCTTAAATCACAGAAATTTTTGGATGATTCCCTAATTTCTCTGAAATAAAAATATAAAATCAACCCCAAAAGCAAATAACACAAAGAATTTGCTGAGGGGCAGGGTAGTATGCCTCAGCTCAGGGGCAGAGCATTTGACTGCACAAAGACTCCACAGGGGGCCACCAGGAATTCACTGGAAGAGAGTCTACCTTCCCAAATTATTAACACGTTTAACTTGAAAACACGCAGCATTTTCCTGAAGGGCCTTTAAGGAGAAGGGACTCTAATGCTTAAGGTACACTGGGGATGTTACAGACGCACCTCCATGAAGGGGAGGCCCCAGTTCCCCTGCTCCCACTTATGCACACCCACCTTGGGGTACTGTTCCAGTGTGCCATGAGCCACTGATTGTGCTTAAGATGTGGGGTTGCCTTTGCTCATAGTAAACAAGCAACTGGAAAAAAACTCCCTATGAAATCATTTGAGAACTGTGCTGTGTGTAAGTTAACCACATAATCTCATAAAACTGACAGAAACCACAGTTTTTATTTACTAGGTTGTCTATGGAGGTAGAGGCACATGAAGGGATATAGGTTCTAAGTGGATAGGAAGGTTGAAAGAACAGGGAATCTATTACTAGATGCTGCTCTTCTTCATCCTATCTGGGAGATCCTCTTTGCTACTATAGCAATTTTTTTTGTTGCTGCCAAGGGAGCTGTTATCAGTTCTCATGTTAATTTTTTTGGGGGAGGTGGGTAACACTGGTTTACATCTTCTTTGTGTTTTAAAAGCATAGGATCTCCCCCCTCAGGTATTATTAACACATTGCACCCACTACCAAAACAACCATGTTCCTTTACCATAGTCCATGTGCCTCCTCCCCACCTTGTTCTTGCTCCCCAGCCCTGGCCCTGGCCCTGGCCCTAGTAGTCTCAGTTTTAGCATTCTAGTCAGCTTTTTAGGGTTAGCTATTGCTTTGTCTTTATAAGATCCTTTGTTTTGTTTTTCTATATTCCATATATAAGTGATACCATGGGGTATTTGTCTTTCTCTTCTTATTTCACTTAGTTCAACTTCCTCCAGCAACATTCCTATTGCTACAAAGAGTTTATCTTTTTGATCGCTGAGTAGTATTCCATTATGCATATATACCATATCTTCTTAACCCCTCATCTATATTTGGGCACTTAGATTGTTTTCATAACTTGATGATTATAAAGAATGCAGCAGTGAACATGGAAGTATATATGTTTCCAGAAAATTGTTTCTGTTCATTTTACTGCCCTTAATAGAGAAGATATGGTGTTTCATAAAAACATCAGACTATTGTACTTTACGCTTAAGTAATACTTGCCAATGATTTCCTGGCTGATCTTGAATGTCAGGTAGCCGAACATGAGAAGAGAGAATCTGAAAAAGCTGAATCTTCATCTTCAGCTTTGTTCAAGCATGAAGAGTTTATGCAGCTCCTAAAGAAATGAGCAAAAATAAGCTAAATCCCTCCATTTACCACTTTTGATGAGACTAGCCATGCTTGATCTCACTCAGATTTCAAGAGAATGTGAGTGCTCAAGAAATACTTGAAAAATAATTTTGTTCTTATGCCCTGAGGAAATGGCCAGAAGATCCAGTGTCAAGAGTACTAGTAGAGGAGAGGGGCTAGGCATAACTTTTACAGGATTTGAGATATAATTTATATATCATAGAATTCACCATTTAAAATGTATTATTTAGTGGATTTTAGTATATTCACAAGGTTGTATAACTAACTCCAGAACATTTCACACACACATACACACACACCTGCACACACACACTGCAGAAATAAACTCTGTGGCTATTAGCAATCTTGTTGACTTGTGTTGACCCGCAGAGGTTTGTCTCCAGGATATTCATTCAACAAACTTTATAGAGTACTTTATAAGGTCTTGAGGTGGGATAACTCATTCCTACCCTTTGTAGCAGAGGCACCCATAGCACAGAGTGCTAAATATTATTTTAGGGAGTAATGTCTCTTTAAGAGTAAAATCTTCAAGTATGAAACTGGCAGTCACAGTGAGAATTGTTAGGGAGGAAATGTAATCGGCAGAATTTATACAGAGGGGTTATGTGCTTTAGAGGAAGGTTTGCTCTGTTTCTTAGGTTCCTTTTAATTACACACAAATTCATGGCTTTGGGGAGTCATCACCTCCCCAAAGAAAAGTACTGGCCAGCAAACATCCCTGCATATTTCCAGATTCCTACACCTCTTGTGTACATTTCCTGCTCAGTCTATGTCCAGCTGCAAAGCTTCTATCCATCGTTGCCAATTTTCATTTTCTTTCCCTTAGTAATCCTTTCCATGCCTTTTCCCAATTATTTCCACAATAAATCTCCTTTGCTCTGTGGTAACTCTACCACCCCAGAAAGGACCGGTTAGAAGCAAGAAAATGTCTTCTCTCCATACACACTCACATTTAGACAAAGCATGAATCTACTCTTGGGTCTCTCCTTTCCTGAAATATCATAATTCATAATTAAATATAAAATAATATTGGTTAAACACTTACTGTAACCAGACGTGGTACTAAACACTTCATCAGCTTTATGTTATTTCACCTTCACAACAATTCAATAAGGTAACTGTTGTGATCTCTTTACAGAATGAACCCCCCCTCACCCCCAGCGGTTAAATCACTTGCTTAATATTATAATGAGTCAATGGTGAGAAGTCCCCCAAAGTTTGACTGCAGAGCCTAGGTACAACTTTATATAATTGCTTTTCTGGGCTTCTATCTTATGCGAGCTTATGCTAACTCCCTTTCTCTTCCTGAAATGAAGTTCCCAGAAGAGTTGGCCTCTTTCCAGCTGTAACCCCAGAGGATCCTAGGCCTGAGCTCAGCTCTGAGTTCCATGGAGCATTGTAACTGCTGGTACTAGGGCAATAAAATCTTAACGGTCTCCAGAAAAGACGGCTATAAATTCTTCTGAAGTCCCACTTTGGGTGTAAAGGTTCACGCCTCTCTTCCCCCTTCTCAGTTTCCTCCACCCCACCTCCATGAACTCCCCTGGGTTTCGTG
Source organism: Condylura cristata (assembly GCF_000260355.1). Taxonomy (NCBI): domain Eukaryota; kingdom Metazoa; phylum Chordata; class Mammalia; order Eulipotyphla; family Talpidae; genus Condylura; species Condylura cristata. Next base: position 39,774,265 of record NW_004567104.1, read on the forward strand.
AAAGGGGCCATGCATTAAACAAGGCACAGAAACTCCAGCAAGCTCCAGCTGCAGCCAGGGCTGTGTTTTGTCTAAGAAACAGTCTTTAAAAAAAAAAAAAAAAAAACCAAAAAACTTTTGGGATCAACTTTGTTCAGGATCATAGACACAGGTCTTATGCTTTGGGAAACAATATAGAAAAAAAAAAGAGTCAGAGAAAATGGTTGAGGAGGACAAGAGAAAATGGTTGAGGAGGACAAGAATAACTCCGAGCAAGAAAAAATACTCAAGAAAATTTTGTGAAAATGACACCCTGGGGTTTTGGAGATTTTTCTTCTCTCAATTATTTTATTATTGTTACCTGGACCCCGACAAGCCAGCTGTGGCCTGTCTGAAAAATTTATTTGACTATTTGAAACTGAGCTGGATAATAAATATCAGCAGAGGCCTTAGAGAGAATGAAAGTTCATTTCTTCCGACAAGCAAAAGAACAGATCTCAGGAGCACCTGGGGGGGCTGATGCCTGAAGAGTAACAAAGGGGCCCTTTTCTGAAACTCAGTCTACTAGTAGACTGTCACAGTTAGAAAAAAACGTGATAGAAGGACAGGAACTTGGAAGTGACAAAGGGACAGATCTTTTGGGACCCGTGTGACTAAGTTTGAGCTGTCACACCACTACCAAGTTGCTTTAACTTTTATTTCCTGACGTAAGCTGTTCAAAGGGGGACCTGCAGGCTGAGCTCAGAGAATTATGTGCAGTTGAGGATGGGTTAAAAACTAGGAGAACTGGTGCTTGATTAACATGTGTCCTGTCTGATAAAACCCAAAACATATTTATCTAAATCCTGCTTCCCTCTTAGTTTTTCACCCTCTGAACATTTCACAGGAAATTAAATCTGTGTTTGCCAGATTTCTTTGCTCTTGCCTCATTAAAAGAAGGGTAGGCTGGAGTTGGCTTATGTACCAGCAACTCTAAGATTTGTTTCTTTCACTTGTAATGTTTTCCCAATCTATATTGAAGTGCAAAGGAATGACAAACAACAGCTAGGCTTATCCTTCACTGGTCAGCTAAACAAGAACATGGTTGCAGCTGGTGTGTGTGTGTGTGTGTGTGTGTGTGTGTGTAAAGGAGAGGAATTGGGAATGGATAATGTGCACTATGACTTCTTGCTGAACCCCAAAATCTCAAATTCGAGTGAAATGTTTACAAAAACTTTGGAAGCTGCCTTGTTTGCTTCCTTTCTTCAGTTATCATTTTAGGGGAAATAAAAAAAAATCTATTTTCTTCTTTCTTTAAAGGCTCCTTGAGGAAGAGAGTCTTAGGCATTTCTGTCTCTCAGAGTCCAACAGAATGTCAGGCCCTCAGTGCGTGCTGTGGAAGGGAGGAAGACATCTTTAAGGGAGTACTTTTGCATGAAGTTCCCCCAGCAGAATAAAGCCTGCCACATACAGCATCTCACAGACCTCACAGCCGCAGATGACCTGCTCTCCTCCACATAGTGAGCCCCTCCTCAAGTTCCCTCAAAGGTCCTGGGGTGCCTCTGGTGCCCTTGGCCTTCTGAAGCTCTTCTTCCAGCCTCCTCTTCCTTCTTTAGTCTCTGCCAAAAGCATTTTGTTTCTCAATGAAGTTTGCAGGCTTCTGGCTCTTTCCTCTATATTTGATAGCCTTAAAAGGATTACCTTTAAACAGATGAACTGCAAATTGCTTTGTTCCCATTCCCCTTCTCCTGTCCTCACCTTCTGGCTCTTTGGGAGTTTTTACTGTGGGAGAAGGAGAGCACTAACCAGGTGCCCTGTTGGTACCCAAAGCAACAAGAGACTGCTGAGGCCCTTCTCTGCCCTTTTCTGAACATAAACAGGAGCTTCTGCCATCTCTGCTTCTTTCTCCTGCATGGAGTGAGGCAGGCTCTGGATAAAATAGCACCAGAGAAATGCACAGGACTATGGTGATGGCACATAGGTGATTTGGTGACGGGAAGACCAAGGGGATTGCAACTGAGATGGGAAAATGCACAAAATGATGTAAAAATAAACTATTATGTAAAAAAATAAAAATAACAACAATAATAAAGTTAATTAAAAAATTAAATTAAATTAAAAAATAAAATAGCACCAGAGGCACCCAGGACTGTCAAAGGAACTTGGGGAGAGGCTCAGAATGTGCAGGAGAGCAGGTCATCTGGAGTTGTGAGGCCTGTGAGATGCTGTGTGAGGCAGACTTGGTAAACAGTGCTGCCATCCTAGGCATTACAGTTGCTGGTGAGATACTTATCCCTTGGGTAGACTCTCAGGCCACAGTTGTCCACTAAATTGCCTTTCCTCTGATTCTGAACATACAAGAGTGAGATATCTTTGTCTCAAGAGCTGAGTCCAACCTCTTTCTTGACTCCAAACTATCAAACCTCTGGTTTCCAGCCTTTACCCCACCAGGAAAGGTATAGCTTCCACATGGAGGAATTCCTCCTTCACCTGGTAGAATGAAAACACAGGGGCTGAGTCCTAGTCCCAGTTTCCATTCAGAAGTTCTCTTTTTGGGAAGTTTAAGGGTTGTAGTTCTGACAAGTCTGCTGGGGATGCAGATACTAGTGGCATGCCAACCTACTGACATGCCAACCACTGCCACCGCAGCACTCAGTCTCCTATGTTTGCTCTCAAAGTAAGTGCTGCCAATGTTTGAGCTCACTTGCTGTACAGCTTTTAGAGGCTTGATCTCACTGAATCCTCACATCCTCACATGAACCCTCGGAGGCAGCTACTGCTAAAATACCCATTTTAAAGAAGAAACTGAGGTCAGCTACCTCACCCAATGAAAAGTGAGGAAGCCGAATTTCACACTCAGCGGGGCTATTCTACCAGTCACTGGCATAAGGTCTGCTTTTCTACTTGGAGACATCTTCTGTCTCAGAAACATGGGGTTTGCAAACAAGGTTCCCTTTAATTCTGAACCACCCTCCCCACCCCTCTTTTTTTTTTTTTCTTTTTGCTGCTGGGTAAGTAAGGCACAAGAAAACACACATTTAATCTTCATTAAGACCTTCAGACATTTTGGAGAGGAAGTCTAGTCTGACTTGGGAATGAAGCCTGAAGTATCAGAATTTTTAAAGAAAGGCCACTTTATTGCCTCCAAGTTTATGGTATTAAGATGACTAACTGGCTGAACAGTTTCATGAATTCCTCTTCAGCCTTTAAAAATGAATAAATATGGATCATTTGCATACAAACAGTTGTATTAAAGATTAACTGGTAATATGAGTCTGGTTAAACATATGTAAGATTTTTGCAGCTGATTTTTTTCAAGTCTCCTTAGGGATAAAGAACCCATGTTTTAGTGCATGCAACCTTTAAGAACATCCTATTAAATGGATGGCTTTTCTTTTGCTTCTAGATTTAGGTTTTGGTGTCTCAGGAGTTCTCTCTGGTAAAACCCACAAACATGTAATTGCTATGTCAAGGCACAGTGGGATGCATACCACGGTCAGGCTAGCATTGCCTTTTTTTTATAATATAATAGTTTATATTTACATCATTTTGTGCATTTTTCCATCTCAGTTGTAATCCCTGTAGGCTGCCCATCACCAAATTACCTGTGTGCCATCATCATAATCTAGTACATTTCCCTCCCCCCACTGTTTTTGATCCCATTCCCTCTTCACTCCCATAAAATGTCTCTGGTATATAGCTGTTCATTATTATTATTATTTTCTCCAGGCTAGCATTGCTTTTAAGCAAAGACAAGCTCAAATGTCTTGTTGCTTTGCCACAGCAAGGGATTCTATGCTCATGGGAGATTTGTTTATAGATTCTATAATACAATGTGTCTGTGGGATACTAGGAGATCGATCTGTTATCTATATAATATCCAGTCTTATTTTGTTCCTTTTTAAAAATTCTTACTGATGATTTTATTTTCCTGCCCATGTAATTCTAATACACCACATCCTGAGAAAGCACTGCCAGTGTTACAGGGCAACAAAATCTGTTACAGGACGGGGGAGAGGGGCACCCCTGAAGCCCCAAAAATCTGCCTGCTCTAAGTGGGTTCTGCCATCCACCGCAATAAAACAAAACATATAAAACTTTAATGAAAAGGGACTTTAATACAGTGAATATACAATACAGAATACAAAGATTACAACTTCTAAATCAAACACCTAAAGTTATCCATCCCCTAGTGGGCAAAAGTCAACCTGAAAAGGACTGGCCCAAAACAAGGCCTGAAAGCTGCCACAAGACTAAAGCACCTTCTGGCCGGGACCCATGGGTCAGATATGGCCAGACAAATCTGGGAGGAAAAGAGCAAAATCAAAATCAATATAAACACTGCCATAGTCACCTCCCTACAGGTATCTCACCCACATCTGCCTTAACCAGTCCAGGGTCAGGAAACAAGCATGGCTTCTTCCTCACAGGCTTGCTGCTCCATGTGACTTCCTCAGGTCTCCTCCTTGTTCTCCATCCAGCTTCATTCATTCTCTTCTTCCTT
>NW_004567104.1:39778873-39787614 GCF_000260355.1 Condylura cristata
GGCAGTAGTTGTAATCTCACTAGTTCTCTGGGCTCTATTCAAAACCTACTGAAGCAGAATTTAGAGACCGCACCTGAACATCAGCATTAATAATCAAATAACCAAACCAAAACAAACAAAAACAAACAAAAAAAACCCCACTGGTTGATTCTAATGTTGGCAGTAAAGGACCCAAATCAGATCTCCCAAGGTTCTCAGAACTGGTCTCCTCAGGATGCCTCACTATGGCAGGAAGAGTATTTTGAGCTAAGAGCAATGAAGTCCTTTGGGCTTGATAGGTTTCTGTCCTTGCTTAAGCCCCTCAACCTTCCCAATGGAAAAGATAGTAGTGTCTTAAGCTTTAACCTTTTCCTAGTCAGAGAAACAATCATTCTCCTCCCTTTTTAGACCTAGAAGAATGCAGTAGTGGTAGTGGTGGGGGATGGTTCATCCAGTTGTAGAGTTATCATCAAACATGTATTTGCTAAAGACAAGGCTACCTTCTCACTCTCTGTCATGTCTGTCCTCCTCTCTCTTAGATGTCCCAGGTCTCTAAATGCAGGATAAAGACCCCTTGTCAGCTCCCTTGTTCTTTAGAATTTCCAACCATGTAGATTCTCCATACCTGTATGTTATTACCTATTTATTATGTATTACACTTTGACCTTTTCTCCCACTAAACTGTCTGATGTTAACTATTCATCTGTCCATTCTTAAAAGAACCCAGATAGGGTGGGTAAATTTTACCCTGTTCTGCTCAGGGTATAAACCACTAAGATTGTCTGATAAGGAGCACTGTAACGAGGGATGCATTTAGCTGAGAGCAAGAAGTAGAAGAGTGGAGGGCAGAATAAGCTGACTGTGGGGGTGGATGGGTGTGCGTCTTTTCCAAATTAGAATGAACTCGTGTGATATAAGAGCTTAACTTAGAAAACAGGTGCTGCCATGAGAAGAGGCAGCCTCAGCTATACTTTCCATTCTACCAGAGGAGGGTGCAGCACAGGGCCGTTTCCAAGCAATTTACCTAAGAGGTCTTGGGCAGTGACGTGGCATCATTTCTGTTGGGTCCTGTCTGCACTTCACCCTCTGTCCTGGGCAGATATTCATAAAACTTGCCAGACACACAACCCCAGGAATCCTGTGCTTTCAGAATGATACCCCTTCAGCTTCAGCCCAGGGGCTCTGGCTTTCTGTTTGTTTTCTTTTCCCTTTCTTATTTAAGAAGCTCAAGAGAACTTAAAAGCAGATCCTTGAAAGCTAAGCATTTCTAATCACATAAAGGTGTCTCTGCAGGGTCTGGGCTGAAGAGGGTTTGTTTGGGGGCTTTCATCTTTCCTTATATCCCCTTCCTTCTTCAAACAATCTTTCTGGGCTCTTATCCACTCAGCTTCTTTGCAGGACGCCCACCCCCATCATCTCCATGTTTGGGGCCCACAACAGTAAAGCAGTGGAGGGGGTGGCCAAGGGCCTGAGGGGGAAGGGAGGAAGCAGTCGGGCCCCCATGCTGGGCCCAAGGAGACTTTGTGAGAAAGCCCCTCTCCATCTGCAGCCCAGCCCGGTGGGAGTCAATTAATTCTGAATAACCTAAACGGACAGAGGTATTTGCATTCACAACCTGACTGATGACCGTATAAAATTGATTTATGAATTAAAGTGCTTCCCCTTCCTTTATCCTGATTCAGGCTGTAATTGATTATATGTGCTGCAGCGAAATTAAATAAAAGAAAATTAAAAAGAAAAGAAAAAGGAAAGTGAAAAAAAGAGAGGCCTCTGCATGGCAGTCTGGTATTCTCAGGGTTCCCCAGGATTAGCCATTCTATTCATCACTTATCAATTTTTATTTAAAAAGTTACTTTCCCCATTGTGTCCACCCTTAACCGACCCCCCCCCCCAATCTTTGCCATTGCCAGAATTCTCTCCATCTCTTCCCACTTGCTGATACTTTGAGGTGTGACAATCATACCTCCCGTTATCCTTATGTTCCTTGGATGGGGCTTCTTCCAGGTAGCACTGCACCCACAAAAGTTTGAGGAGTAAGTAAGCAAAGGTGTCTTCTATCTATGCTTCTCCCTGTTGCCAGTCAGTTTCTCATTTTGTTCCCCACTTAACAGGCAAATGATCAAAATTTCTTTGCTGGAAATTCTCTCATGAATGTTCTCGTAAGGAATACATTAAGGATAAATGTTTTAATGGCTCTTGGCTGAAATTTTCCAAAACAGAAAGGATTTAGATAAAGAAATGTATCCTTAATTATAAAATTTCTAGCTCCTTCTACCTAGAGGAGGAGAAGGGTCATGAATAGGGCAGTAGATAGCATAAGAACCACCTAGATAGCATGAGTATAGGCTTTGGAAACAGCCTGACAGACAGATGCTTTGAAAACTAGTAGTCCTGTGTCCTTGTGCAAGGCACTTAGCCTTTCTTGCCCTTAGTGACATCTATTGGAGACAGATACTGCCTAAGCAGATGTAACATATGCAAACCCTCCTGAAGTGTGGCTCAGCAAACATGGCAGGTACTCCACTAGCTTGAGTGCCTCCTTTGCTTATGAAACAAGACTTCTGACTGAAGAGTATTCTGCTAGGAGACTAATCAATGGCTTTCTTTCAACTCAAATCCAGTGTTGCTATTTGAGTGATAGACAGGGAATGGCTTTTTATTGCCAAACTAGATCTTGGGAGCTGATTATGTTCTCCACTTTTTTATCCTCAGAGATCCTGGCACACAAAATGCAACATAATTAAATTACCTCACTCAGTTCTCCCTTACTGCTTCTTCACCATTTCCTGTTTCTACCTCATGGCAGCCAAGATTAGATCCTGAGTTTCTGCTACTTCTTATCCTGTTTTAGGTACTAGCTCAAAAAGCCCACTCCCTGCTTTGTGCCTTTTACTGCCTTTGACTCAAGGTAGAGTATCAAGTTCTGTCTTCTAAAGAGTTAACGGACAGTTTCATAGGTAATCTCATAGTAAGTGCAGCTAGCTACATTTCACAAAAAGTTAAAGTAGGAGAGGTTGTTTGGATCTGGCCAGAAAAAGCCCAGCTTCCTGGCCAGTTGGTATAAAGCTGCTTTCCCCCAGGAGATTTTCTGGGAGCAGAATTCTGAATGAGTGTGAAGTATGAACTTGGAAGAGTCACCTTGAAAAAAAAAATCGGACAGGTAATGTTGAAAAGATGAGTTATGTGATGAGGAAGTTTTCAGAAGATGTTCCGGCAACAATAAGTAAAGAGCTAACCTGAGGAGAAAGCTTTTCTGTGGTTTGAAACCTCGCTTCTCACAGGGAAACAAAATTGCCCCTCCCTTCATGTGAGGGAAGGCTTTGAAAACTTCATGCAGATAATGGGTAACTCTCTCTAAATGTTCAGACAGGTCTTCCTAAGATGTCTAGAACAGGCACTCCCAAGATACATTAGCTTGACATGTGGCTTATTTTGAACTGAGGTCAACAGCTCTATGAGATAATTTTACCACTTCCATAACAACCTAGAAGAACGAAAATTGGGAATGTTATCTGAGTTAGGCTTTTCACCAGAAATAACCTTTGAAGCCAAGAATCCTGTCTGAATGGCAGGTCAAACATCTGATTACAGAGCACAGGATATTTTTGTAGTCTGAGCCACCCTTTCCTCATCAGATGAGCCTCCTTGCTTTCTTCCTAAAGTTTCAGACTCCTATCTCACTCATTCCTTCACTCAGGATATTTTGTTCCATGTACTTTAAAATGTATAGCCTTGTGTATCACGTTAAATTCCTCCCCCACCCCCATTAATGTGACTGATGGTAATTTGACTGCTAGACCAACCTAAGAAGAACCCTGAGGGATTAAGGAGATATTTCCTCTCTATCCCTACAGTCAGCTCTACTGCCTAGTTGGTCCTCCCAATTGTTATTTGAGATGCAATCAGAGAGGAAAATGCTTCAATTGTTTTCAACTTGGGTTTATTGGAATGACTAGAAGGTATATTAGTGTGTGCGAGCATGGGGGTGTCCATGTGAGTGCCAAGGGAAGGTCAGACAAGAGCAGAGCTTGAAGGGGCAGATCACCTGTGCAAGTTTGCTAGCAGAAGACCCCACATTCATTGGAGGAAAAAACAAACAAACAACTCTATGTGCTTTATATTGTATGTAGAAGGCAAGAGGAGAGCAAATTAAGATAAGGAATAACCCAATGGAAGAGATCTACAATGGATGGTTCTAATTAATAAGCGCCTTCTTTTTAAGTGAAACAATTTGATGGCCATTTTCCTGAGGCTGAAGCAAGTGTTTTACAAAACATAGATGGTAAAGTATAAGGGGATTTGGCTTCTGAAGGTAAAGAGGTCTGTCTGCGACATGTGACTGGAAGTGGGCATCTCCATGTGATTTCTAGACAGAAGCCCAAGTTCTGAGGGTCAGAGACTGTGGTGGGATTGGACTCCTCCAAGACAGCACAGATCGCCTCTCCTGTACAGTGATAGCTTACAGTTCATTTTGCACTGGTCTGAGATCACCAATAGGTAATTTATATGTAACTATGATCACAGATGTTTATAGTTGCCTAGCTATCAAAGCTTGGAAGCCACTGAGATGCCTTGCAGTAGGCAAATGAATAAACAAACTACAGCACATCTACAGAAATGCAATATTATTCAGTGATTAAAAATATATGAGCTGGGCCCTCCCTGGTGGCGCAGCGGGTTAAAGCACTGCACTGGAAAGCTAAAGCCACTTCCGCAAGAGTTCGATACCCACCCGCCCCGGAGGAGATACACATGGCGTGGCAGACCTCTCCTGACCCCGCCCACTGCTCCCCTCAGCAGTGTACTTCGTCGATCTGCCTGTTCTGCTCCCCGCTCTGTCTCTGGTGAAGCCTCTCACCCTCCGCATCTCTGGCCTGTACCCCAGTTCTGTACGAATAAATAAATAAATCTTTAAAAAAAAAATATATGAGCTATCAAATCCTGAAGAGACTAGAAGAAACTTGAAGTACACAGTTGCTAAGTGAGAGAAGTCTATCTGAAGACATGGAATACTATAAAATTTCAACTATATGAGATTCTGGAAAAGGCAAAACTATGGAGAGTAAAAATATCAGTGATTATCAGTGATTTAGAGGGGATAGAGAAAATAGGAGAAGGAGAGATGGCAGATGGGGGACTGGTTAGAGCAGTGAAACTCTTCTGTTTTTTCCTTTGACTGTGGGCACATTTCATTATGCATTTGTCAAAACCCATCGAATTTATCATACAAAGCACAAACTTAAGATCAACTAGGGATTTTAAGTTAATAACAGTGTGTCAATATTGTAAGAAAGGTAACACATTAATACATAATGTTAGTAATAGGGGAAAGTGGAGGAAGGAGGGAAAGGAATGGGGAAGAAGAGAAGTCATATGAGAATTCTACTTTCTGTTCAATTTTTCTCTAAGCCTAAAACTGCTCTAAGAATAAAGTCTATTAATTAAAAAAAATAGTCTTTAATGTCATCATTGACTTTTAGCTGCTTGTTGGAAAGACAAATGCCAACTTATTTCATTATTTCTAATGAGGCACAGAACGATTGTTAAAGACATATAACAGCATGCTAATACAAAGAGAAGGCTAAAGCCTTAATTCAGAGTGCTGTTGGGCCTGAGTGGCCTTCCTGGCTACCGTGTCCCAAACTCAGACATTTCACCCAGTGCAATGCTGCTGCTCTGACAAGCAGAGCCTGATCTTCCTTGAACACAGACTTCCTTGGGGTTTTCAAAGACAAAGAGAATGAAAGGTTGACAAGACTCATACTTATGGTAAGGAGGGCAATCTACAGAGAATGGATGAAGCATTGCTGAAACCACAAAAATTAAGTTCTGCAATCAGTTTTCCCATAATAGCCCAATCAAAGATTCCTGGCAAGTGACTCAGCCACATCAATGTTTTTCTTTGAACATCTTCACCTCTGGTGTCCCATGGGTTTGTTTTTTTTCTATTCTCAGAGCAGATGTTTCTGCAGGGCTCTGCTTTGCAATGTTACAGAGAATGTCCCTTTTGTTTTTTTAGAGGAGACCCAGTTTACTGCTTGTCTATAACGCTAAAATTCTTGTAAGGTCTCACTACCAAACAGGGCCCAGACTGGATTCCAGCTCTCATCTCTGCTCTACCCAGACTCCTGCCCTCATGGAAGGTTATCTTGCTACATAGCGAACATTGACAGCATAACTTTGTTCCTATTCTCATTGTGAAACTTAGTTTTCTTGGCCCAGTTTCCCAATCAAATTAGTGCTGTTGTACTCAGTAATGAGACTTCAGGGAGATATATCATTCATATATAGCACTTTCCCTAATTCAGTTCAACAAATTTGTCTGACCTATAAAATAAAACTGCAGATTTTACAAAGGAAAAAGAATAGCTTTACCCCTTGGTCCAAGCTATGAAACTAAGAATGCATAAGTTAAATGGATAGAGAATAATAGGTTATAGATGAGGCTTTGATGGTGAGATCTTTCTATATATGTAAATGCAAACAGAATTCAAAAGGAGGACTGGATGTCTGTGGGGAAGGCTTGTTGGTGAAAACTTCTGGGAAAAACTAACATGTGTGATCTAAGAGAAAGCTTGCTTGGTCTAATGTATGTACTTTCCTTGGGCAGAGTGATTTAAAAACAATCATGGTTTCAGTCTTTGGGAAAAGATATTATACAATGGTAAAACCTACCCACAAACAAACAAAACACCATCAGGAAAAAGTATAATAAGAGCAAAAATTTCATCAACAATATATATTTTTTAAATTGAATTATTCAATATGCATTTCCCACTTTATCTGATCATAAAGCTTTGAACCAGGTGATTCAAGACACCACCTATATTACAATTTCCTTCTTTTTCTTATAGTGCCTTCATTTCTGGTGCTGTTGGAATAGGAAATTAGGGGTATATGGGGACCAAAAGTAAAGTTGCTAAACATAACTTTCAAATAAGAAATTGTAAGTAGTATAGATTTAGGAAAGATTTGGAGTAGTTAGAGGGAGGAAGAAGGAAGAAGAACCATATTGGGGCTCTCCCTGGTGGTGCAACCAGTTACAGCACCACGTTATGAAGCTCTCCCAAGCCACTGAAGCATGAGTTCCATCCCCAGCCAGGATGCTGACCTACATGGTGTGGCAGATCTCTCTTGACCCACCAGCTGCTCCCCTCAGCAGTGTGTTTCAGTAGATCTGCCTGTTCAGCTCCCCATTCTGTCCCTGGTGAATCCTCTCACCCACCATACCTCTGGCCTGTGACCCATTTCTGTAAGCATAAATAAATAAATCTTAAAAAAAAAAAGAGAGAGAGAGCCATATTGATAATGTTTTAAAAGCTAAATCCACTTGAATTCAGCTATTGAAGAGGCATCAGAAAACCTGACTCCTGGCCATAACCTCTGAAGACTAAGAAAGGGACATGTAGTGAGGACATTATTTATGTTAATAATACTCTCTTTTTGGAAAGGAATAATGATAACATCTTAGAGTATTTTAATAATTAGATAATTAATGATGATAAAGCATTTAGAACAGTACCCAGCACATGGAAGTATTATGTATGTTGACTAATCTTATGTGAAAAATGTGCACAAAAGGTTAAAAAAAAGGTTATTCTTTATACTTGGCTGGTATAGTATTTATAAGTAGCAACATATTTGTTCTTCCCAAAATAAATATCTAGGATGGAAGTGAGAGCTAGTGAATCTGAGAAAATGAGACTGAAAGAATGTTGGCCTAAGTTTAACAAGTTCATGTTTTTGTTCAGTTGAGGAAACAAACTTATAAATTGTATTAAAATGGCCTCTGATTGCTTGATATTATGAAGTCAAAAGAGGCAAATGTTCAGCCTATTTTACAATACCATTTTATTTATTTATTTTTGACTAGAGAGTGGTTTAAGGGGATAAATCAATATCACTAGAGATAGGGGTGTGTTCCATTAAAATAAGTCTTCCATCCTTGGAGCCAGTGGTCCAAACATGCTGAAGTGGGAGTTGACCAGCTCTTTGGGTTTCTCTGGTGGCCAGATTAAGAGTCCTTGTGTCATGCCCACCCACCTCTGCTTGATTTGAGTGGATATCACCATATAACGGCCAGGGCTTGTCTAGACACACACTGCTAGGTGCAGGGAGATGTGTTCCTTCCAGGATATGTACTCAGTGGAGGAGAGGAGCAGCAGGAGGGCCCTGCATCCTGGACCATTGTAAAGGAACAGCCTGTGGCTGCTTCATTGAATTCAGCTTACTTCCAACTGTTGAGGAAGATGGGAAATTCTCCCTTAGCCCTCTGGGATTCTCCTCAGGCTAGTTAATAAATTAATATCAAACAGTTTAGTAAGAAATTAGAAAAAAAACTTAACTTCATACATGTGGTGAATCCATGTAGATGTAGTTTCTAACGCCACAGGGGCCAACTGACCGTATGTATCCTGAGCAAAGGAATGGGCAGGAGACTGGGGTTTCAGGCAAGAGGAGGGGGACTCACATGATGAGGAAAGGGTGGCTCATATGACAAAGACCAAATGCTCTGTAATCAGATAGGTTTCTCTGACGGAAAGCTATTTCTGATGAAAACCCTCATTTGAATAATATCACCCATTTTCATTCTTTTATATAGTTAAGAGAACAGTAAAAGTGTCTCATGGGCCTGTGAAGTCACAACTGACTTCAGCCTGAAAAAATCCACACGCAAACATGACCCTTCTTGGGAAAGTCTATTTTGAACATTTGGGGAGGCCTGTCCTTCACTTCCATAAAGCTGACAAGAGGCGGGGGGG
>NW_004567104.1:39787714-39808310 GCF_000260355.1 Condylura cristata
GGATGACGATGAGGAGGACCCTCACAACGAGGGCTACTTGTGAGTGGCCGGGGGAGGCGGGGGGGTGGGGGGGAGGGGACAATGTCTTAGCTGTTAAAGTCTCAGAGCTATCTATTGTGCCTAGCACCGCCGGAACCAGAGGCAGAGGCAGCCTCCTCCGGGCGGGTGAGTCGGGGTCGGGGTCCCGGGCTGGTTTGGGGACCAGCTGCCAAGAGGCGGGGGGGTGGGGGGGAGCAAACAATGTCTTAGCTGTCTGAATGGCATCTCTTCCAATTCCTCCTAGCTCCCATATCTGTGAGTGTAGCAGACTGTGTCTGAGGACAGCCTTGGGGGTCTCAGTTCCTCTGGGGAATTGTAGAGATGGGCACCCTTCACTTCATATTTCATCCCTTCATTTTCTTTCTAAAAAATGTATTTCAGTTCTCCAAAGGGACATTTTTTCAAAGTTCAGGACCTTCTAGAGACATTGTCCAAGAATTCAGAGCATAAAATTCCATAAAATTTGAATAACAGAAAGCAACTCACTGTCAGCACGATTAAGTGAAGAAAATTCACCTTGGCAGAAGGCATGAAAGATTTGAGGTAAAGAACAATTTTGGGAAAAAGTAGTCTGCTAAGAAAAATGTGTCCAACATTTATCCCTAATGTCAAAGAGCCAAAATTAAATTGGTTTTAAAGTTTTGTGTATGAAACATTGCTTGTTTATACAAATATTGGGTTTGAAATGAAAGAAAATGGAGTAAAGATGAGGTCAGTAATAAAAGAACTAAAAGCCAAAGCCCTGAGCTTGTTAGTACCTATTGGTTTTGTTTAAAATTTATTCCAATGTTTACAACTTCATGCAACAATCATACCAGAGGTAACTGCTTTTATTTTTATTTTGACGAGCTTTACTTTTAAAGACTACATTCCAGAATGGTATGCATTTTAAAATAGAAAAGGCTTTGGAAGATTATTTACTGTGGGCCTGTGGTGAATTATTCTTCACGGTAAAATAATGGTACATGGTACAGCTTCTCCAATACTCTATTTGCACATAAACAGTAGTGTTAATAAAGGGGGGAAATTAAACCTCCCCTCTAAAAAAAAAAAAACACAAGACTTCTCAATAACTAAGATTTTAAAATTTAAAATTTGATTTCTACTCTGAGGATGAAGTTGTAAATAGTTGGACACTTGATTCTGAAGTGGGCTTTTGTAGCTGTTCTCTGAATCCCTGGAATAAAGAGGCTTGATTTGCGATGGAATCTCCAGAGCCTGTAGTCATATATTACAATATGTTGTAAATCCAGAGGGTACAATATAGATTTCACACGGGGCCCAGGGGTTAATTGAAATTCCATCTGTTTCTTCTCCATGCAAACTTAGAATCCTGGGATATTAGCTCAGGATAAGATATGAACTTTTTACATTTTTTATTTCTAGGGTAAAATTGAAGTTTAATTAAATCTGTTCCTCCCTACTTTTTGCCTCCTACCTTCCATTTAAAAAAGTTTACAAGACGGACTCTATTTTCCTCACAGCTGTCCCTAAGGCTGCCCCCCCTTCTTTCCAGTGCATGCCGGGCAATGCCGTGTATTCTTAGACTCCCAATGGCCCCCATTACTGTCAATTAGTTACGGAATGCTCCAGGGATTCATGCCTGACAGCTCGGGTAAAGGCAGGAGAAATGGGCTCAGTAGGGAGCGAGGGGCCTGATTCTTTTTTGTCCACAAGAAATACCTTTCTCAGCAAGGCTTTTTAATGGCCTTCCCGTCTTTCTTTCCCTCTTCCCCAGCACCATACCCACTATGATCGAAACACATATCATATACACATATACTCTCAGATTCACATGGATGTGTTTGTGTCAATGTCACCTGGGAGGGCAAGAGGCTCTCACAAGGTTATAGAACCTGAACATTCCAGTTTATATCTTTGCTATAACTGGATTCCACACTTGCTTACTTGGGAAGGATTCTTGTTAGTAAATGGTTCTTTTTCCCTCTGGTTTATTAATGTATTTTCCTTCTGTGACATTCCTCCCTCCTACAAAGAAATGCACTCTGGCCAAGACTCAGGTAGAGGGCTCGCAGCATTGTGTTGGTAGTGGCTGGTAGTGGGCATAAGTGCCATGTCTTCCTAACTTCTTTTCTTTACCTCTTCCCTTCCTCTCCTATCCTTTCCCACAACCACCCTCTGCCTTCTCCTATTTGTACCTACATCATTCCACTTGCTCTGGAGACTGGAGGCCAGGGATTTTGCTTTATTCTTTTTTGTTCTCTCTTTCCCTCCCTAGTTCAATACTTATCATACCAGCAGAAAGATTTTGTTTTGTTCAAAAACATATTTGCACTCCACAGAATAGCTCCAGACCCGTTGGACTTCAATAATTATTGTTAGAAATGAACAAGTGAAAATAGCATTTAATGTCATTGATGGCTCTCAGAGTTAAAGGAGAACCCAGGTCACACCAAATGGTTTGCCTCTTCCTGGTCTGCTGCATTTGCTCATTTATATGCATCCAGATTTACTTGCCATCCCAAACACAGATATATCAAGGAAAATAACAGAACCCAGCAGGAAAGAGCAAATGCAATGCTTAAAGTGATTACATTTCTCCTAATGGATTTGAAAGAGGTGACAGAGTAAAGATAGAAGATGTGATCCTCAAGAAAAGGCAAGTAGTTCATACTTGGGTCACCCAGAGTTTCAGTCTTCTCCTGGAGCTTGCCTCATGCAGAGTGTTGAGAGGACTCACCCACAGGCAATAAATAGCAGGAAGACACTGCCAGCTTGTCTAATTCAGACAACTGTAAATAGGCAGAGAGAGGGAAGATCCAGGCAGAAGGCAATGTGATGGAAACAAGTGAGGGCTAAGAGGGGAATGTAAATCTAGGGATTTCCTGGGCTCAACAGTGAGGTTACTGGCATCTCTCTCTGGGATCTTGCTGTCTTGGGAATTACTGAGGGGACACTGTCAAGAGAAGGAATCTGGTTGGCAAAAGGTGGCTATTTAATTGCCTCAATCCATCACCAACCTGCACATTGCCTTAATTTCTACAGATTCACAACCTTTCATGTTCATGCCATATGAGATGAATTTCTAACCTCCCCTGGTTACTAAATCTGCTCCACTTTGGTGCTTTTCAGACTTTAATGTGAATGGAAATCACCTGGGGACCTTGTGGAATTGTCTATTCTGAGGAGTATCCTGAGATTCTGCATTTCTAACAAGCTCTCAGGTGATGCCTTTGTTTTTGGTCCAGACACACTAGTGGAAAGACATTACTTCACCAACTTGGCAAAAGGAATGGAAAAAGTTTCACATAGATGGATTGGTTCTAACTTGAGTTAAAGAAACAAAAATCTCATAAATAACAGGTTTGATTTCCTAGCTTTAAAAAAGCTTATTTACACCTATGATGTTCCTATCTTTTCCTAATGGTAAATGAATGTATATGCTCTTAAATAATAATTAATACATGATTTAGGTATATGTAGTTGAATCAGGTAAGATTCTATTATGAAGTCTTTTGTTTGTTTTGCCTTAAACTTTGCCATTACTTCAGCATGAAGAAATAAATTAGTCACTGTATGATAAGTGAGGTTACTTGGAAAGGAACACATCTAGCTGGCTACCTCACATTTTCCCTATCTGCTAATGAAAAGTTTAAAAAAAGAGTAAGATACATACTTACTGGGAACCAATAAATAAGATTTTGTTTGAAAGAAGTGCCACAGGATAGCCACACCTGCATATAAATAACCCTGCCCAAGGTGTTTGCTTTTGTAAACACACAGGCTTAGGAATTGGGTTATAGAGACAACTTGTATTTATAAATGCACAGAAATTCAGAAAAAAAAAACAATTTTCATTACCTAAGTCCGAGCAAGGTGCCAGTTGTGGGTCCAGATTCAATTTAGCTAGAAGACAACATAAGAAAAACTGAATAATAACTAAAAATGTAGGCTGTGATTACATATAATGTTAATAAATGCCAGGAGTTCACGAGAGTTAAAGGGAGTAATGGGAAGAAAAGATTAACTTAGAGTGAGGTGGTAGGGGAAGCTTCTGAAAGGTGGGACTTGAAGGAACACTAGACTAGAAGAGATGGCGATAATCATGCTGAGTGCAGCGGGTCGGTGAAGGACAAAACAGTGGTGAGAATATAAGAGGACATAAAATATTTGGAAACTTATGAACAGAGCAGTTTGCTGGAATGATTTATTTGTTTAAGGGAAATAAGGTAGAAAGAGAAATAGTGGGGATGACAGAATTGGAATCAGATTAAGAAATTATTTGAATGCTATACTAAGAAGGTTGGACTTAAATCTGTAAGTAATAGGGAACTATTGGATATTTTGAGTAAAAGAGTACATTTTCACAAAAGTATTTGAGCACATTAATTTTAATAGATCAAGCAGGAAGGCTAATGGCCAAAATTATAATGATAGTAAAGGGAACAAAATATGCAGGATAGAAGGTTGACATACAGGCTTTACTGACTAGCAGGAATATTAGAGCTCATGAATATAATATCTCATGGGTAGACCTTGAGGCTTGTAATTGAGTAGAATAGCAAATAAATAATTTGTAGGAAGGGGAGGTAAATTCAATCTGAGATTTTTTTTCAGTTTTTAAGTAATAACCTAATAGTGGAATAGACAAATGGGAAAGTCCAATAGACAACTGGCAGTGTGACAGTGAGACCCTGCTGAGTAGTGGTCACTACTGAAGCCTTGACAGAATATTAATGAGGGGTCAGTCGCCACAGCAGCGAGTGCTTCAGATGAACCAACTAGATCAAATCAAGATATGGCTCCTTCCCCAGTGTGGATGGGTGGGAGCCACATAGTTAGAAATTAAAGAATGAGAAGGTCATAACAAAGTTAGAATGCATGGTGAACTTTCCCTTCAGATAAATGGAAAAAGTAGGGTAGAAAGTTAAGGGGAATGTATGAGTATGTGTTTTGTTGTGTTTAAAATTTTTATAGCAATGCCACAGATTTCTGTATTTATTGGTTAAGGGGAAGGAAAACAGGAGAGAGAAATTAATGATATCTGAAAACTGCAGAGGGACAGAAATTTAAACTGGCAAATTTGAACAAGACAGGTCCTCTAGTGAAAGGATGAGTCCTATAAATGGTACACATAAAAAATCAACATTCAAAACCCAAACAAGCCTGCCCCTATATATTGGCAAGAAGAGGGGTACATTCCCACACAACTCTCCTTTCACAGCAGAAAAATATAAAAGAGGGGTACAGAGAATGGAGTACTAAGCTTTGTACGGGTCCCACCACCTCAACATAGTAGAATGTGAGATTGTTCTCAAGCTCTGTGAGTGATGGCAACATGGAAAAATGGACACTTTTTGACCAGCCATTGTATTGGGAAATTGATCCTAGGCAAACAAAAAGTATTGCTAAACCCCAGTTGACATGAGCATGAATAAGCTGAGTAAGCACCAACACCAAAAATGGTGAGTGTAGATCAGGATGTGGAGCCAACAAAACAGACCAGGGAAAATGAAGTTGACACCTGAATCCTAGGTGTTAATAAAAGCATCACCCTAAGCAGTTGGCCACTGAGTCCACGTATGGGATAATATATCTCAACTGGGATGATTAGGCTCCCAAAACTAGAGCCTATCAACTAGAAGAAGCTGATGAAGAACAGTGAACAAGAACAACCGAGAGATTGTCAAGCCTAAGCATTCCTAAGGAAAAGACCCTTCTTGGTCTAGAGCTGAGAACAAGAACTACTGAGCAGCACTAGGTCTGAGGAGAAAGAAGTAGGAGGCAGGTCCCTGTCCTTCAGGAGCGTTAGGGTGATGAGAGAGAGAAGATGGCACAGCTGAGCCTCACAGCCCACCCACCCGTGCAGTGGACGTGAGCCATGCAATACTATGAAGAGGAGACAGTTAGAGCAGGGCAGAAGTGGAGAAGCAGCCAGGCGCTGCTCCTTTTCACCTCCTCCCCAATTCTCCACCAAGCCACGTAGCTGTAGCTGTTAACTAGCTGTACCTTCAAGAGACTGGAGATGGAGCCAAGGAAAGAGTAGCTATGATTTTCTTATCATAGTAAAGATACCCTAAAAACTCTTCATTTCTCTGTGCAGAGAAAGATTTGACAATGATAATTATATTTCTTTTATGGCTGGTGCAGGGTGCTCTACTCAATATAGCAAGCCAGAAAAAATGAGACTTATGGTAGGGCAAAGGAAGTCTGGAGTCCTTTTCTTACAAACTTTTATAGTTTACTAATTCCCTTCCCTCCAATTAATTGATATATAATTGCAATTTATTACTGTGTAAGTTTAAAGTGTATAACACGAAAATTTGATAAGTTCCTATTGAATAAACCATGATCATTAAACATCAATTAACATCCACTATCTCATACAGTAACTGTTTTTTCTTGTGAGAACTTTTAAGATCTGTTCTCAGCAACTTTCAAATGTGAAATACAGTGTTGTTAACTACAGTCGCCACAGAGTCTCTAGTGAGAAGCAGGAATCACACCCCAACTCACAGCTACTGAGAATAAACACTCCTCACTCCTATCCCCAGTCTGGAGTCTCCCCCAGTTCAAAACAAGATCTGCCTGGGGAGGAATTCTGGTTTGGTCATGTACCAGCTGTGTGACCTTGGACAATGACTCATGACCCCACCACTGTGGCAATCTCTCTTGCAGGGGGTGTGCGGCATTGAGCAATTGCTTTTATCATTTGCAATTAATTATCATTTGTCTCCTTCCCCTATCTTCATTCCTTGGTAATGAACATGATCATTTTCTCTATTTCATATCTGCCATTCAGTCACTCTGCTTGGTAGTAGAGAATTTTCCCCTGGTCAATTGGACCCAGCTTAAATAATCAGCTATTTGCTTGGCACCAGACTAGTGATTGTTATTTCATTTTACACACACACACAGCACCCCACTCAGAGCTATTAAATCAGTATCCTGGAGAAGTGAAGAGGTGAGTTCTGGAATCTATATTTTAAAAACTTTTACCCCTGATGAAGATTGTAGTACCTATTCAGACTCAGATATCCTATGAGAACTCATGACAATATTGTTTGAAAAGAGATGAAATACTTTTTCTCAAGCCGAGGAAGTTCAGAAGCTTCAGCTACTTCTTCATGGACACAGGAACAAACCAAAAGGGATTTGTCCCACTGGGGATTTAAGACTCGAAGAAGTCCACCACTCATGCCAATTCATTGGTTGCTATTTCTAAACATTAAAATGGTGAGTTTAGAGTTCAAGCTTGGGGTTTTGCACCAATCTTTTACTTAGCTTTTTGGGTTGAAAATAACCATCACACCTTCATCTCTCCTTCACCTGTTATGTGATTCATGTCTTTGGAAAGACTGAGGCTTCCTCCCACCTAAAGTTGAGCAGAGGGGTGCATAATAGAGGGTCTGGAGGCTGAAGGTGGGGATGCTGGGGAAAGAGACAGAGAGCAGGAGTGAAGTGGCTGTGAGCTGAATGCTCCTTATGCATAGATCTGGCAGGCAATGTAGAATTCAGCAAATGTGAGTTGAGGAAATACCTTTTCAGATGTTTCTGAAGTCTTATTCAAGTGTTCTGCATTTCTAGGTGTGTGTGTGTGTGTGTGTGTGTGTGTGTGTGTATGAGAGAGAGACAGAGACAGAAGGGGAGAGAGAGAGAGAGACAGACAGACAGACAGAGAGAGAGAGAGAGAGAGAGAGAGAGGGAGAGAGAGGGAGGGAGGAGATATGGGGGGCTAGTGTGGTTGTATACTCAGAGATGGAAATAAAAAAACTCCCTCTATTGACTCCTGAATGGCTGAGATAAAGAGAACCACATGGGACTCATTGTCAGAAAGGAGAGCTACGAATCTGGCCTCCTTTTTCCCATTATTGTGTCATTCTCCTTCTCCCTCCTACCCCTCCCACCTTAAAACGGTCTCCCAACCCCCACCCCTCCCCCCAACCTCTCCGTTCCCTCCAATAGTCTAAAGACACTCTTTTTAAGCGCCTACTGCTGAGGCCCCCTCAACGAAGCCCAAGACCTCCATTCAGAGTCACTGGTTTGGGTAAAATCCCTTATTCACCTCTACCCACCCCCTGCCCCATCAGCTGAGCCTCAGTTCAGACCTCACAAAACAAAACAAAACCAGCCCATAGAATTGATGGCTGCTGCTGGAGGACCCCCTCCACTCGCTCCCCCAGGGGCTCCTGCCCAGGCTGCTTCTATTCTCCGAGGTTCCCTCCCTCCCTGCCCCCAGCTCCTGCTGGATTTTGTAGTTAACAAGTGCACACTGTTATTATTGTGCCCCTATCATATTTATCCCCTTTCAGAGCTGATCTGCACTTTTGTCAGTGGCAACGGACGCATCTTGTGACATTTTAGCCTTTCTGTCTGCTGGGGACTGATGGTAGTGGTGACGGCAGACGGCAGGGGCAATCCATGCTTCCAGGATGGAGCCAGCAAGAAGAAATGAGGAAGAAGAGAACAAAACGCTAAAACAAGGGGGACTGGGGAGCAAAGAGAAAACATTGTAACTTGTTATTGACCCAATGTGCAAAGAAGCAAGGGGAGGAGAATTCTAAGCAGTTTGATGACAGTTGTATTTAAAACAGCTTCATTTCTCAACAAGGCTGCAAAGTAGCTGATTTTATTATAATACTCTGCTAACCTTTCACTTTTCACAATAATTTTAGGGAAATGAGAGCAAGATAATCCAAGAAAATTAGAAAGAGTGAAACCCAGAAAGATTCAGAGTAAAATACTAACAAACTGAGAAAGAGAAAAAGAGGCGAAGAGAAATGAAAACTTATGTTTGGTGTTACTGTAACACACTTTTAAAATAGGCCAATAGAGTTCGCAAAGCCCACTTGAGCCTCTTTTTAAATATAAAGTTCGGGAAGTCTCACCAGAATTCCACAACTTTAGTGATTAGTATGTTTCCTGGATTCTTTCTTGTTCATTTCCATTAAGAATTTTGTGGTCATGGCATAGAAGTAATATCTAAAAGTACTGTTCCAATTAATGACTACAGAGAGAGATGAAATATCAATGGAGAAGAACTTAAAGAAAACACAGCTAATTAATTTTCTCTTGATCTCCCAGAGGGTGACATTTTTATTCTGAGTGTACCTCTCACGAAAGGAAGTTGACCACATTGTGATTTGCACAAGGCCCAAGGCTGAGCAAGGGATCAAGAATGCAAGGTCCAGGACATCTGACCGCTGGGTCCAGAGCCAGCACCTCTCAGAGCCATAGCCTTCATCTGACACTGCCTTATTTCTAGGAAAGCAAGCACTCACACTAATTAAGAAACATGAAAGATGAAATTCCAACATACTTTAGAAGAATATGTGTTGAGAAAACATTAAGGGAAGAGATTAGCCTGTGGATTAGTCCTGACTTGGTTTTCTTTTTTTTAAAGACTAAAAGAGAAATCTTCTACTGCCTAGATGTTAAAAGTCTCTGATCATGTTCTTTCAGTTTTCTAAACAATATGTTGTATCTTAAAAACCTTGTTCTTCCAGGGATCATGATTAGTGAAATAAACCAGTAAGAAAAATAAAAATACTGGATGGTTTCACTCATAGCAGAAGCGTAAAGGATCAGGTGGAAAAAAAAAAAGAAAGAAGCAAATAGTAAAAACGAACAACTATAAACCAGATACATGCTATGGGGTAGAAAGGGAATGTGATCAAAACGGGGTGGGAAGGGTGCATGGGACTATGGTGATGGCACATGGATGAATTGGTGTTGGGAAGCCCACGGGGACTACAACTGAGATGAAAAAATGCACAAAATGAAGAATGATGTAAGAAATAAAAACAAACAAATAAAACCTTGTCCTTCCAAACTTCATAGCCTCATGACAGCTGCTGTAGATGGCATTTGTGGATAAATAGGGTTAGAAAAGCTGAAACCCTAGTGCAAAGTTACTCAGAAACACCATGGCAGAATCCACCCTTCCTAGGCTATGAAATCAATGTCATCTAACATGTCCTTCAACAAAATTTCTGACAGCTTATTCCTTTTTTTTTTTAATATCCAAATTTTTCTTTTTTCCTTCTAGTGCAAACTTTAAAAGATGCCTATTATACGTTTTATAGTCTCTACCAAGATATGAATTCTAAGATTCTCACAGGCTTTATTTTAGAATAAACTTTGGGACCTTTATCTTATTCTCTAATCATAAATTCTAATTACAGGCTTGACTCACTTATATTCAGAGGTACAAGTGTTAGAGGGCAAGGAGAGGGGGCCACTGAACCCCCAACCTGCCTGCCCTAAAATAGCTCTGCCATCTGCCTCATTAAGACAGAACATATAGGACTTTAATGAAAAGGGGCTTTAATACAGTGAGTATACAGTACAGAGGACAAAGAATATAATTTCTAAATCAAACACCTGAAGTTATCCATCCCCTCGTGGGCAAAAGTCCACCCAGAAGGGGTTGGTCCAAAGCAAGGCTGAAAGCCCACCACGGGACTAAAGCACCTTCTAGCTTGGACCCATACAAAAGTGTCAGAAATGGCCAGACAAGTCTGGGAGGAAAAGAGCAAAATCAAACTCAATATAAACACTGCCATAGTCAACCTCCCCACGGGTCTCTCACCCACATCACTTTCAACCAGTCCAGGGCCAAGAAATAAGCACGGTTTCTTCATCACATGCTTGCTACTCCATGTGGCTTTCTCAGGTCTCCTTCTGGCTCTCCTCTTGCTTCCTTCTTCCTCCTCAGATTCCTTCTCTTCTCTCCTTTTCTCTGCTCAGCTCCACCCTCCTTCTGAGTGGGGCAGGGAACCTGGAACTTCCCCTTTTCCTAGGGAGGACCCTGTTACACAAGCAGGACAGCTGTCCCAATTTTCCTCTCTTGGGGGACTAGCAAAAAATCTTGTTCTATGCCATTTGTAGGATGCTTCATAGTTATAAAAGGGCTTCATATAGGCTGTCAGTTCAATTTCACTGCATCCTTATGAGTTTTAGCAAAGGGGAAACTAAGTCAGGTTTAAAGCCATTATGTGTTCAAAGTCACATAACCAGGAAGTCATATGTGTATGGAGATGGAGCCAGAGAGGAAGTGGGGAGTGATAAAAATCTAGGTGTTCTAGGATTCAATTATGGAGTGTTTAATGCTGTGCTGGAGAGAGTGAATGAAGAATGAATTTCCTCTATTTATACTAAGGAAGTTAGCATTGGTAATACAATGTTTCTGAAAGTAATTTAGCCTTAAAGAAAATGAGTAGATTTAAAAGAATAGAACATTTCTCAAATCTTAGTAAGGAGCCTACAATCATTACTTAAAATTGGAAAGACTGGGCTCTCCCTGGTGGTGCAATGGGTTAAAACACCTCACTATGAAGCTCTCAGAAGCCACTGCAGCACATGTTCAATCCCCCCCCCACCCCCTCATGCCCCCTCTCAGGTAGCTGACCCACATGGCACAGTAGACCTCTCCTGACTCACCCACTGCTCCTCTCAGCAGTGTATTTCAGTACATCTGCTTGTTCTGCTTCCCACTTTATCTCTGGTGAATCCTCTCACCCACCACACCTCTGACCTGTACCCCAGTTCTGTAAGCATAAATAAATCTTTTTTAAAACACTGGAAAGACTGTTAAGTAAGTTGTAAAACATTTGGATGCAGAGACCTAAGATTTGGGTAACATTGGAATTTACTGCCACATTGTGATTATCGTTTATTCAGGAAACCCATACAAGTTTGGGAGTCAGAACTATCAACCATTTTAGAAAAGAATGTATATTCTGTAGATATTAGGTGAAGTGTTGTAAAGTATTAACTAGGTCAAGTCAAGGTGGTCAACAATGTTCACATCATTTATGTCTTTATGATTTTTTTGTCCAGTTCTAGCAATTGCTTAGGAAAGGGAGTTAAAGTCCCTGACTATGATTATGGACTTACCTATTTCTCCCTTAAATTCTGTTCATTTTTGTTTCTGTATGTGTTGTTTATCCACACAGTGGCCATGCTAATCTTCTCTGTATCATTCCAATTTTAGTATATGTGTTGCTGAAGTGAGCACTGCTTTTGTATATTTTGAAGCTCTGTTTTAAGATGAGTCATCACCACTTATTTCATGCCCTGTGATGAATAGACTTGTCATTATAAAATATCCCTCTGTATTTCCCGAAATAACATGTCATGCAGTCTATTTTTACATAGGATCATCACGGCCATTCCACTTCTCTAATGCTTACACCTTGCATGGTTTATCTTTCCTATGCAGCTGCTTTCAACCTATAGCTTCCTGGCAATACACCTGAATTATTGTTAACATAAGACCCATTAGTGAATTTCATTAGCCTGAGTGAGACATTGAGAGTATTACCATTTTGTTTTCAGATGACTCAATAAGAGAAAGTTTCTAAACTAAAAAGTTTAAAGCAGGTGCAAAGGGCCCAGCTGATAAAAGTAGCCAACTCTCTTAACCAGTGCTGAAACCTCGTTATTTGAACCCTCAATTCCTTCACACTATCTTCTTATTGGGTCTTTATGTCTTTTCACTCCAATGGCCATTTTCACTCTTCCTCTCTAGAGGGTAAACACTAGTCCATGATGTCTTTACCTTTGTCCAGATAATTAAAATTTTTCTTCACACGTGTATCACTGTCTCCCCCACCAAAAGACACAAGCAGGAAATCTCAGAGTTCCTTCTGGAACTATCTCCTTGATGTGTCTTTAATTTCCTCTTTAATCCATTGGGCTGGTAAATTTTCTTGTATGCTTATTGAAATAACTCACTTTTTTTTTTTGCTTTTCCCCTCCTTCAAATCCCTCCAGAAAACTCACTTCATTGGCCTCCCAGTCTTTTCCTCCTTGCCAGCCACATCAACTCAACTAGATGTTTCATTGTTTATTCAGTGTTTTGTTTACGTCTATATCAGACAGTCAACGCCTTGAGACTGGGGTTTCATTCTCAGAGTTCTGTCCTTTGCAGATGCCATCTGCACTTACCACACTCTATAAATAATAAATAATCAGACCAAAGAATCAGTAAACTGGTACCAGATCACTGATTAGCATAAGTACGCAACACATAGAAAAGAGTTGCTGTTGCTGCTGTTGCTGCTGACAAAAACTTTTTCTTCAAGAAAAACACAGCAATGAAAAAGAATCTTGGAATAGATGCTTGGTCACAATTCAAATTGCACAAAGTAAAGGACAAGTTGACTGTAGAGGGGGAAGCGCTCAGCATGCCTTCTTATCCCATCTCTTAGAGAAATTTCCAGGGAGCTGAGCGCTCTTTCTAGATCTTACCCTTCCTCTATACACAGCTGTTGGCACAGTGCCTGACTTAAGTAGCCATATAAAAGACATATTTCTTGAACTTTTGACCTGAATCTAAAGAATTGGGGGACCAATTGGGCATACCAGTGCCCAGCTATGGAATTATTTTTTGAAACAGAATCTACTCTTGAATGATTTTTAGACATATTCAATTGCTACAGGAATCAGATTACTACTTTAAACCACATTTAATATTCATAATTTGATATTCAGAACATAGTGTGTTGGTTCTGTGAGGGAAAAAGGGCTGATCTCTGTAATGTAAGTACTCTCAGCATGGATAATTTTAAATTACCAGGAATTTAACAATCTACCCCCAATTTTTGAATATTTAAAATGTGATCTCTTAGCCAATGGAAGCTGATTACAATGCTCCACTGCCTCATGCCTTCTTCTATTTACCTTATTTTTCTCTCATTTTATTTGTCTCTCCTCATAAATAGAAGAAAGCAGGGTGGATGAATGAAAGAACTGAAGCTCCTTAGTCCCTCCTCCCCCTCCCAGTTGGTGAACTGAATATGTATTATTTAGAAGAGTCAAGTTTATTAATTCCAATCACAAAGTACTGGGCCCTCCCTGGTGGCGCAGCGGGTTAAAGCACTGCACTAAGAAGTTAAAGCCAATCACAAAGTACTGCCAATTTAGAAAAGAGATGTGTAAAGGTCTTCTTGGTGGAACAGCGTTTAGGTTTCACTACTATCAAGCTATCATCAGGCACTGTGCAGCATGAATTCAATCCCTAGACAGGGAACTGACCCACATGGCACAGCAGGCCTCTCCTATCTTGCCTGCTGCACCCTTGGGCAGTATATTTCTGTGGATCTGCCCCTTCAGCTGCCCACTCTATCTCTGGTGAATCTTCTCACCCCCTGCACCTCTGGCTTACACCCCAGCTCTTGTATGCTGCTTTCTCCTATTTGTGAGTAAATCATACTGATGATAGCAACAGGAAGAATGAGGATTAGGAACTATGATGGTACCTGCACATATTAAGGGTAATGAATGAAACTTGGTTTCTGACCTGAGCTTTGTAATTAGCTAGCTGTATAACTTTGATGCCATTTTACCTCTTTGGTTCTTTTCCACTACTCCAAGTGAAGGGTGAAGTTGGGTAAGCTCAACTCAAGCCCTTGTTCATCTCTCAAAGTCAATGAATTGCTTCATGAAATGCTTCAGCAGTTTCTCTACCTTCTCCCTCTTTTCATCATTTGTGTTACTCTCTGCTTCTCCCTAGAAACTGAGTAGGATGGCTGTGGTTGGGTATGAGGTGTGGATGGCAATTAAAACTGAGTAGCAAAAAAACACACAGATGCTATTTTTCCTCCCTTTACTCAAGTCTTACTTTCAACATAAGTCTCCCCAAGACACTAGATAGCTCTGCCCTCTTCTGGAGACTAACTTCTGAGAAGCCACAAAGTCCTTCCCCACACAATCCTCATATTCCTCTAACTCTACAAGTCTGATCTCTAACCTAGAAAAGTATCCCTGTGTAAGAACTGGCTGTGATACAATGGTAAACTAGCTTTTATAAACAAAGTCTCAATGGTTGCATTTGTCCATTTTTATCATGTAAATGTTAGTTTTGTGGTGATTTCAGACTAACAATGATTTCAAATTGAGCTTGAAAATTTTCTGGATATTTATCATTCTGTTTTCATGAGTTGATATGAACCCTAATGCCATCACTGGTCTGGCTAAGATTGTAAGTGAAAAACCAGATCTTCTACTCCATCAGTCCATAGTATCAGCCCACCATAGTGCACACAGTTTGAACACAAGCCCCGATTCACTGAATTTCTCCATGACTTGATAATGAAATCTTTGTCATCTGCTATAATTGGTAGATACATATCCTCCAAAAATTCATATATTGAAACAACCCCTAATATGATAGTATTCGAAGATGAAGTTTTTTTGAGATTAGTTCATAAGGTGGACCCCTCATTATAAGAATTAGTGCCCTTATAAAAGATATCCCCCAAATTTCTTTCACCCTTTCCAACATGTGAGGACACAGTGAAAAGATGGCTGTCCATATGCCAGAAGAGAGACCTTTACTAGATACTAAATTAGCTGGTACTTTTATCTTGAGTTTCCAGTCTCCAGAATGGTGAGTACATTTAAATTGTTCTATTACAGCAGCTGAATGGACTAAGATACTTCCATGATCTTTATTAAGAACAGTAATGGTAATAATTTTCTAGCCTGGTATTGGTCCAGATCCCAATCCATTTTATTTATTGTTTTATTTTCAGATTGCAACTTAGTCTGATTTGTTTATTTCAGTTTCTTTTTTCTCCTGGTATTTTTATTTTAATGTACACAAATATACTCAAGAAAGTAAGATATTTGCAACTTAGTCTGATTTGTTTATTTCAGTTTCTTTTTTCTCCTGGTATTTTTATTTTAATGTACACAAATATACTCAAGAAAGTAAGATATTTGAGTGTATCTTTTGTACCTTAGAAAAACAAAGCTGCTCCTGGAGCTAAACTTCAAGTAGCATAAATTAATCTTATAGTGGTGTTTTCTTGTGGTCTATGTCAATTTGATTTAATCAAATACCCCTCAAAATATGATCTGTGATGATCTTCAGCATTGACCATCAGGTGGTAGGGAGATTTTACATACCAATATAATACCAGCAAATCAGATATGACTTCAGAAAGCTTAAATAAATGGAAGAACATCCATCTGTTGAGTCCTTTTTCCTTTTAGCTCTTCTCTTATTGGACCTTCACCCTAATTTTACTGTGTGAGCTAGCTTCGCAGGGTTGTGCCAGTTGTGGCTCTGGAACAAAGTGTTCCTTTTCCAGTCAGAGATGTTTCATCTGGAGCCAACCTTTATTTTTCTCTCAGTCATAATGTAAGCATGAAAATACGAAAATGAACAGCACAAATACAGTTTTATGTTTTTTTTTTTTTCAGCAACATAGGAAGCCAGGAAAGGCAATAACAGAATTCAATCATTCATCCTTCTTTCCTATAAACTTGATTTAAATTTCTCTTCCAGAATAAATATTTGGAAAAATTCTTCATTAGTGTGTGGCTGGAGAAAGTGCAATGACTTTGGCTCAGGTGTTAACACTGCTCTGCCCTGATAGTTCAGCTTCTGGAGTATAGTGTTGTGTTTATGGTTCTACCAGGATTATGATCAAGATCAAAAAAATAAGGCATTGAGGCTGCTGAGGGGTCCATGATTGGCATATCCAAAAATAGAGACATCACAGGTCAAGGCTGGGTGTGCTGGCTCAAAAGTGCATCCACTGGATTTACTCATTCCCAGGAACGCAATCCATTCTCCAAAATGGAAAAATACAAGAGGCCATTAGATCTAGAGTTCACAAACTTGAAGTTGTCAGTTTCTTTACAGACTTCAGGAATCAAAACAATAGGAGGTTGACTGCAAATTAGATTAGGGAGCAATGATGCACATGTATACTCGACAAGGCATACACTGGGATGATTTTGAGGGCAGTCAGGGCCACACTGGAGAAAGTCATGCGGCTTCTCTTAAGTCTGCTAATCTGACGGATTACCTTGTTCCTAAAATCTTATGATTCCCACCCTTTGCAGAGGTGGTCCCACTCTACCCTTAACTATGAGACCCTAAGTCCCAGCTAAAAATGGGATGTTTCTGGGAGAATGTCAGATGGTGGGTTACCTTCCAATTGCTCTCCAGTCCAGAGTGTGCAAACTTTACCTGCATAGCTAGAATCACTTGGCAAGCCTTGAAAATACCAATCCATTTTCTTCTCTTCTCATCTTCATCTTGAAAAAGTATGGCAGCGAGAGTGAGGAGCATCCTGGTGTTGTGGAGGTAAGAGGCAGTCTCACATAATAAAATGGGGAAGATGCTGAAGTGACCATTGGAGAGGCAGCTGGGGATTACCTTCAGCAAGTAAGTTGACTGACTGAACAAATAGGCAAATATACTGAAATAAGATTTTCAAACATAAAATAGGGAAAGCTAGGTGACCTAGGTTTGCTGGGTTGAAGTTAGAACTATAGGTGTAAATTCAAGAATTTAAAATATGTACACATAAAGAAATAGCTAATTTCAGATAATGTGGCCATGTGAACATTAAGTCCAGGTAGTGACTTTTAGATATCTATTCCAATTTATTTATGAAAGGAGCTAAGATTTTAGAGGAGTGGCCATTTGTAGGGCTAGCAAAGAATAGAGCAAGATGTCTCTGAATCATCTTGTGGTATAGTTTTGATGAAAGTAAAAAATAAAATCTCAAAGTGACAGAGACATGAGGACATGCAAGCCATAAGAACCCATGATTTCATACTGATAAGCTTTATAAGTATAAATAAATGAATGAAAAGACAGAGGTCTTCCTTACAGTGGAACACCAACTATTAAACGTAGAGCTTTGGTGAGCAATATTACACTAGTATGTTGTTGGTATAATAGTAGACTATTTCTTCACAAAACACTAAACACAAGGAGAAAGCAGTGACCCCACATGGATAACTTGGGAGATGCAAGTTTGGCCAGGCAATCCAGGTTAGCAATACCAGTTGTGGGGCAGATAGCCTCTGAATGCACAATCCTGAGAAGAACCTAGTATCATTTCTTTTGCCAAGAAAACAAGGCTTGAGTAGGAGGAAATATCCAACTGATTCAAGTTGAGGGTCAGTCTAGTGAATGAAATCTATGTTCTTTAAGACTGTCAGGGACTCAGAGCCAGGCAAGGGAGGAGAACTGTTCCAGACTGTAGGAGCACAATGAGACAATGGGTGGTCCTGGAAGGAAGAGGGGATGCTGGAGAAATATGAGCTGACCAGAAGGTGGTGGACAGAGAGAGGCTCTTTTTTGATATAATGAAGTCCTTATTGTGTTCTCATGAGCCGCACCTCCTCTCAGGCTGTGGGGCACATGTGGTCTTCAATGCAGTCCACTGCCTCCCAGCACCAGCTCTCCACTGAGAGCCACAAGCATAATGTTTCTGAGGCAAAAACGTTTTCTGGGCAGGAAATCAGAGCACTGCATCCTCATTGTTGCCAATGTCTTAATGGTAGGCACAGAAGAAGTAATGCTGAACCCTTACAAATGCTTGTTACTTCCATCTCAGAGCTGGGGTGGATATGATGGGCCCTGCTGATGGGTTTTCAAGAGACATCAAGGTGGGAGAAGCCTTATATCTGCACCCTGGATCCCAGAGGCAGACTGGCAATGCCAAAATGCTCTCTCTTCTCTGGGTCAGTTTTGCTAGGAGTCCCAGCCTTAGTCTAGAGCCTGACTTCACCTTTGTTTTCCCTGGCAATGATCCTACTTGATCCTGGTTGAGCCATAACCTCCATAAGAAATACATGTTGGGAGTGAGTGTTAGGTAAGAGATTGGCTAACAGCTTCTTTTACCACAGTGTAGACATTGTGGTTTTGTCAAAATCACATTCAGGTTTATGTGCATTTGGTCTTTTGAAAAACCCAGGGCCATCTGCCCAGGAGTGAAATGAGTTGACCCAGCTTAGCCACAAATGGTATTTTGGCTAGTGATAAATTTAAGCAGGGAGGGAGTAAACTTCCCTTCTGTAACTTTCAAGGCCTCAGGGTTAGGAAGGGTTGGTAATGAAGGAAGAAGACAGGGAACCTGTTGCTGGTCTGCCACTAATCAGCTGTGTTACTAAAAATGCACCAGAAGGCCTCTCCATGCTTCAGTTTTCTCATCTATTAAGTGGGTGGGATGGGACCTATGATCTCGCAAAGCCCTTCCAACCTGAACCTTCTATAATCCTAGGCAGTTCTGCCTACATAGTTGGTGGGGCCAATGCAGAATAAAACTGCACTTCAAAAGAACCGTGGCAAGATATTAAGCCACGGATGGGCCCTTCTAAGTGTGCTTTACCACAGAGCATGCCAAAAGCTGGCCTAGAGTCTATAGGGGCACCCACCACGACCCTTTACATGGTAGGTAGCATTTGCTTAACACAGTGGTAAGTATATAGGTGTTGCATAAGAAAGACTGTAATCTTGCGCCATTTCCCTAACTGCTGCTTCAGTTTCCTTCTGTGTAAAAGATAAATCCAGCACCCCTTGCAGGAAGATTGTGAGGAATGCCAATTGATGCATAGGACATATGACATGGGTGACATGGGTTTGGTGAGCAGCATCACTATCTTGCAAAGTACCTCGTGTTCACATTAAAGTGAATTCCATCTGGAAGAGGATTTTGTGGAGCTATTACTTTTTAAGGGAAGGTTTGTGCTGCTAAAGAGATATTCAAAAGGAACTTTCTTTTTGCCAAAAAAAAGTCACGAGTGTTTTTTTTTATAGCAACTGCATCTGGAGTTCTGCTTTCTGGACCACACATTCTACGGCTTAGGATGTCATTCCATTCCCAACTGTAAATTATCTGTGGGGCCTGTTGCCTTTTTCACTCAGTTTTTCATCCTCCCACTCTTTCCTTGCTAGGCAGGACTGCCTTGGGGTTGTGAGAAAGTCACTGGAGTTTCATGTTTATTTCATAGATATTATGCTCACTTGCTTTTGCTTCACGTGTATCCACAAGTAAAGTTTTCCTCTGATCTTGTGGATCAGAGAAGATGAGCAGCTTCCCTTTGACTCTTTCTGCTCTAATGATATAGTTAGTACACTGTATGCTGAAGTCAGCTTGCACCTGAGAAAGCAACAGCATTCATTCACACATTCACTCCTACATTCATTCACTCACTCACCATCTTGTCTTATGATTCTCAAATAGCTTCAAAGTCTCTTACTTCCTAGTTCCTTTTCCCTTGTCAACAAACAAGTCCCAGTCTCACACAATCTGTGATCTGAGATCCCCTTAGCTATTGTAGTACTTACTGATTGCCTTTTCTTTACCATCACACCTGTCAAGGAAAACAGTTCCTTCCATCTTAGCCATGACAACATCACCCTCACGCTCCTTCATGCCTCACCTTCTAGCACTCTGGCTTTCAGCTCCTCTACCTCACTAAGCCTCATCTCTCAAAAGTCAACAAACCATCAGATCAACAAATCCATGAGCTCACCTCCAGTGTCATCTCACCTACTTCTTCATCATTAAGTCCCTGAAATGTTATTCTCTCCTGACTTCCTCAACAATCTTTATCTCTTCTCTTGTCCTAGGTCCCACTGCTTGAAAGAGGATTTTGATAAGGAAAAATGAAAATGGGACTTTACAAGTAAGGAAAACAATTTCAAGAATGGTATAATGATGGGAATGAATATAAAAATGTAGGTTTGGAAGATATGACGAAATCAAATTTGCTGAAGTTCATAGAGGGCTGGTAGGGTCTAATCTAACTTAATGAGGATGAAAATCACATCTTTCTTTAG
>NW_004567104.1:39808635-39815969 GCF_000260355.1 Condylura cristata
TCCATGGCAGTCAGAGGAGGAAAGTGAAATTGAAATTACTTTGGGGGTGGGGGTAGGGAGAGGAGAGAGAGATTAAGAAAGGCAAGTTGTCTCATGGATCAAAGTAGTGGTTCTCAATGGGGAGACGGGCCCATTTACTCCCATTGGTACTTAATGTGGATAACAAGTCAGTACTTTGAAATAAAAATTACCCTATTCAAAATGTCAGTAGTGCTGAAGTTCAGAAACCCTGGGGTAGAGTATAGCAGCCATACAACCAAGTAGTAGGTGATAATAGGAAGATAGATGGGTGTTAATTTGTAAAATGCCTTAAATACCTAATGGAAGTGTCTAGAGATGCAAGAATTTTATTTTTATGCATTTACTTGGTCTCATTTTAATCAGTAACATGTATTATAGTATAATACAATAAAAAGTAACATAATGCTTACAAGTGACAAAAGAATAGTTTCCTTATAAGATTCTGTAACTAAAGCTTTGGGGTTATTTGATTTTCTTATGGAAAAGTGTTTGTGTCCTCTTCCTGGTAACTAGCTAGATTCCTCTGCCTTCTGCCATTTTTCCCACCCTCACTTCCACCCAAGGCATCCAAAGTTTTCCACTGAACACTCTGATTAAGCCATAAAGTACAAGGGCTGAGCTCTGGGTAAAGGTGACTCCAGCCCTTCTGACTATCATCAGGAATTGGTTGCATGTTTAGAATTACAGCAAGAGTCTGGCTCTCATCCAGGGTAACACTGGATGTTTGTGAACAGAAGTCTGGAGATCACATTTTCTAAACCATATTCATGTTGGAAAAGCTGAATTTTTCTTATTGTCATTTAGTTTAACACTTTCTCCTTACATTATGAATTTTGCCCTATCTCCAGAATTGGATGTTAAAGCCACTTCATGATTAGGAGGGAGATAATTGGTCAGAAATCACTTGGGAAGCATACCACTTCCTGTGTAGTTTCAGTCTTGTAAGCAAAGATATCTACCTAGAAATGTTTCCCAAAGTATGGGGGATGAAGAAGCCCCATTACCTAGTTCAAAGAAGACAGATCACTAAGGCTGTATACCAGTGTTTCTCAAACTCTGAGTTCAGGTAACATTTTTGAAGGCACACTTAAGGGGGTTAAACAGAACCCACTGCCATCATCATCCTTCAGTGACACATTGAAGTTAAAAGGCTACAACCTGTGTGCTCAGAGAGAAAGAAAGATCACTAGTGAAAGTCAAAAAATTCTTCCATCTTCTGCTCAGAAAGTGTGTGTCCCAGATTAGGGGTAGCAGATACAATACAGGGCACTCAATTAGCTTTGAGTTTCAGATTAAAAAAAAAAAATGAATGTGGTTTTATTGTAGGTACATTTCAAGCCCAATTCATTTATCTGAAATTCAAATCTAATTTAGCTGGTAACCCTATCCCAGAGAGAATATGAGGTGGGAACCTCCCATTTATTCAGCAATTCTTTCCCTGTGTGCTTCTCAAGGGTGAGCAGCTTGCTTCTCTAGGTATGACCATTACTATATGCAGACAGTAAGGTCCATTCATTGACTAAGACAACTACTTCAGCTCATGTTCAGTTGATGAAACTGTGATCTTTAATGCTGGAAGGCAGGGCTCAATGGACTAATTAAGGCATATTGGTCTCTACTGTGGAATATTTCTTAGGCATTTGTCTACTGGATAAATAATAATTGAGCATCTGAACTATTCTTGGTGTACTTGGATAGAAGAAGGAATTAAATAACTTTTGTTAGAGCAAAGAACTAAAATTTCCTATTCTCATGATACCTATCTACTCACAGAGGATATTTTTTTCAAAATTTATTTTATCTGATGCATAATATCCACTCCATCCTTCTTACTTTTTTTTGTGAATAGTATAGCTTTTCCTATTCATTTACTTTCAAACACTTGTACCCTTGTATTTAAAGTGTGTCTCTTATGTGTACATTTAGTGGAATCCTGTTTTTATCTACTAATATACATGTCTGCATTTTTTTTATCATAATAGTTTATTTTCACATCATTCTGTGCCTTTTTTCCATCTCAGGTGTAATCCCCATGGGCACAGAGGCTATTTTTTTTTTAAAAGATTTTATTTATTTGTGCATACAGAACTGGGGTACAGGCCAGAGGCTCAGGAGCGGCGGCGAGAGGCTTCACCAGAGACAGAGCGGGGAACAGAACAGGCAGATCAACGAAGTACACTGCTGAGGGGAGCAGCGAGCGGGTCAGGAGAGGTCTGCCACTCCATGTGGTCACCTCCGGGGCAGGTGGGAATCGAACTCATGCAGAAGTGGCTTTAGCTTCTCAGTGCTGTGCTTTAACCCACTGCGCCACCAGGGAGGGCCCACAGAGGCTATTTTTAATGCTAATTTTACTATCAGAATTTTTATTCTGCAGCCGACCTGAGTTAGGTGAGACTTCAGTATTTTGTCACTCCAACTATATCTTCTTATTGCCTTGATTACATTTTCTTGTGTGTTCCTAATGCAGCACTTGGTATGCCAGAATATCCCGAAGTAGACTGTATGAGAATAGAGAGCAATAAATACATGTGCAAAAGAGAAAGCTTTGCAGAACATGATGGTCCTTAACTGAGAATGCTTTGTTTCTTGGTAGGTATGCGTGTGTGTTTTTATGACTGCATCTAGGTGCACAGCTGACCAATGTCTTGGAAATATTGGGTGTTCAGCAACTATCTCCTTTCTGAGTGTGCCATGTTTTTAAAAATAATTTTCTTCATTACTTTAATTGTAAAAACAAACACTTGAAAGATTCCAGTGACCACTTCTTGGGCAGAAAAGATGGCCTCTCCTCAGAGGTTGGTTCAGCCAACTCCGACCCTGAAATGTGGCTTGACTCCACCCCTTGGTATAGCACAAGGGTATTATATTCCACTAGAGTTCCTGGTAACTTTCAGAAACTCACCAAATCAGGCACAGACTCATTGGCAACGACAGTGGAGGAATCCATTCCCACTGATCCATGCCCAGCTCTTAGGAGGTAACTGGCAAGAAAGAATAAAGCAAAACAAGCAACCAAAATCCCTACCCACCTTATAAATTTGACTTGGAAATTTTGCTTCAAGGCTGCCAGTGGAGAAAGAATGATTCCATTTTTTCTAATTCTTGGGCATTTAATCTTCTATGTGGAGAAAATATATTCACTGATCTGATTAACAACTTTTTTTTGTTTGTTTCTTTTGACCTAGTGATTCCCAGGGTCAGTAAGTTGAGGTTATATGCCACTCCTGGCAAAAGCTAGTCAGGTCATGTGATTGGCTTCCACTTCAGGGGCCAAGACTTGAATTCATGTGCATTTACTTTGTCTGTGAGAAGTTTCTTTGATTATCTGAATCTTCTCTGCCA
Organism: Condylura cristata; assembly: GCF_000260355.1. Lineage (NCBI taxonomy): Eukaryota > Metazoa > Chordata > Mammalia > Eulipotyphla > Talpidae > Condylura > Condylura cristata. The sequence goes on from NW_004567104.1 coordinate 39,811,999, forward strand.
GGGATAAGTCAATTCGTCTCCACTCTGTCTGAGGTTGTGAGCTCAGATTCCTTTGGGGGATAGAATGTAAATCTGTCTGGTTTCTAACTGAAACCAGGATTTTAGAGAAGGTAATCTGGTTACATCCTCTTGCTGCCCTCTGGTGGAAACATTGGATATTGAACAAACCATAACAGGTATTTCATTTCCTGAGCAAATGCTAAGGTGTCTGTGCAAAAGTCCATTGGAAATAATTATACTTAAAGTCCTTAAACTACACTAACATGTGAAATATCAATGCCACTTAGAAATATAGATTAACAGAGCTTGAATAGTTGCTCGATGAGTCTGATTTCTCAGTAATGGGAACTATAATTCCACCCCCTTTTTGTCTGCTGGGATTTTGTTTCTTATTTTTTTGTCTAAATTCTGCCATTTCGTCAAGCACGATCTTCACTAAAGTCCAGAACTCCTTTTCAATTATGGTATTGTAAATGACCCTAGCCTATAGTAGATACCCACCACAGAACTTTGCAAGTATCAGTGTATTTTCCAATGCTTTCTGGGAAGTATGACTTCTTTGAGGACATAGTGAGTGGGTATGCAGGTTGCAGATTATATACCAACTCCATCATTCCAGTTAGCTTTTGAATTCCTCCTTCCACATTTTTTCAGGAAAATTGCTGCATCTTACTTTCATTTAATATTAGCAATAGCTTGGTTTAAGTTTCAATCAACAAAGAAAGCTGTCAGGTACACTTCTCACTACAAGATTGTCTAGCAACAGATATAATGACCCACTGATTGATGCAGTTGATTTAATCTAATATTTTATATCCAGTCATCTTTAATCTGATAAACTTAAAATTCAGTGTTACTTTAATTTCTGTCAAGAAAAGTTACATAAATATTGCAACATTTTGCAATATTTTGAAGTATAAACTCTGTTCTTCCATGTCAGACTTTGTACTTGTCCATGGAAAAATTGAGATCTCACTTTTAGTTATAGCTCTAGGGATGATGAGATGTGATGAGGTTGGACTGGAATCATAAGGTCATTCTAGGGTTTTCACACAAGTCTCCCTAGACACAAGATGACAGGCTGCTCTGAGTTGCTCAGTTTTCCCCGTCTAACTAGTGGGTTCCTTTGGATTAATCAGTGCCCTTATGTTTACAAGTAAGATATGCAAGTCTTATCAATTTAAGGGGTAATTCTGCAATTAACAAAATTAAATTTTGGGTTTCAAAGTCTGTCCTATAAGAAATAAGTGATTCTTTCAGGGTCACCACAGGAGTTGTTGGAGTCTCTATGACTTGAGCTAAGATAATAATGATCTGAGTTTGTAATTTTTTTTTTTTTTGCATGCTCTCCAGAGCACTCAGAAGCATCACTGTTACCACAAAGTCATCTGGTACTTTAAGATTTCAGAGGGTGTTTCATCACCATCAACCTCAGGTGATTAAAAATGGTGCCAAGGTATGGTATGAATTTCTCATATCCCATTTCCATTCAATAAAGAATTACTACTGTGTTCAAAGCTAAAGACATGTCGAAACTAACCTTGGAATCCATTTTGAAGGTCTGTTCCCTAGGACCACCTCTCATTCCAAATATCACATCAGTATCCATTAATAAAAGCAGAATCATACTAAGTACTCCCCCACAAAGAATTTAACATAAGGAACTGGTTAAAGAGATGTATTTAGAACTAAAATGTAAACATGAAACACTGAAATAATACAGAGTTAACTGCTAGTATCACTTACACTCCTGGAACTGAGGAGACAATCTAAGAGTTTGGGGTTATCAGAATTTAGACTTATAGAAGATAGGAACTGCAGTTCAGGGACCCAGATCAAAAACACCAGCTAGGTGTTGCTAGTACCTTTGAGGGGTCAGCTGGTTCTGTGAGTATGTCAAGGAGTCCAAGACTAGAATGAACTGCCATAACCTGGGATGAAGACTAACGATGGGCAGCACTGTTAGGAATAAGGCAGCAAACCGGATTAAGTCCCTTCTCTCCTCCACCTGCCTTCAGTCTCCCTCTAGTGGCAGGTATTGGTAATACTACCAGTTGGTAAAGACCAGTCAGTATGGCAGTTCTGTGCCAGCATCACAAAGTCAGTAAAGCTATGCACCAAAAGATGATGCCTTGGTCAACAAAGAGTCACATATATGACAGTGGTCCCTATATATAATCTAAATGCATAGTACCATCTAGGTTTGTATAACATTCTACGATGTTCACACGTCACAGATGAAATCTCCTAACAACCCATTTCTGTATTCTCCATTGCTAAGTCACATAAGACTGTAGAAAATACAGAGAGACCTGCCAGGGCAGGACTGAAGACAAGAGACCATAGCTGTCTAGACAAAAAGTGTATGTCTCTGAATACTGGCACATATACACACACACCCCACATATATACTCTAAGACTTTGGGACACACTATTTTGACATCAAAATAGTATCTAACATTAAAAATACATTTTTTCTCATTCTAACAGCAACACATTTATTTTCCTAAAGTAAAATGAACTTAAAGTACAAATGAATTTGTAGAAAATAAAATTATCCATCCTACTATTGGAAAGATAATTGTTAGTACCTTCATTGAGATTTTTCCAGACCATTTTCTCAAAATGTAAATGCATACTGATTCACATTGTAGATAGTTTTCTAAACTGATTTTTAAAAGTTACCATAGCATCATTCCCACATCATTCCCACACCCTAGCTCCTAGAATCTGTCACTATATTATCTTACATAGCAAAATGGGCTTGTAGATTAAGTTAAAGATTCTGAGATGGGGAGGTTATCCTGGATTTGTTTGGGGGAGAGGGGTCAATGTAATCACACGTGTCCTTTTAAGAAACACGCAAGTGGGTCCAGAGAAGAGAGGATAGACAGAAATTGAAAATACCGTTCAACTCGTTTTGAAAATGGAGGATGGACCATGAGCCAAGGACTCAGGTTGCCTCTGGAAACTGGTAAAAGCAAGGAAATAATTCTCCAGCTCTGCCTCCTTTAGTCCAAAATGTAGTCAAGTTTGGCTTCTAATCTCCAGAAATGTAAGATAACTTTTTGTTGTTTTCAATGAGTTTTTAGTAACTTGTTACAGCAGCAAAAGAAAACGAATACCCACACTCAGTTGGGGCCGCCTTGGACCAAGAGAATCAGAAGAGGAAGCCAGAAGGCCAGAGACCAATCAGAGCCCTGTGAGACCATGGATATGGGAGGGAAACAGGTAACAAGAACGCGTTTCTTACTTGTTCGCTGCCTGGATACGTTTCCTTTCTCGCAGCTGCAGCAGCACAGGTGTCTGGTGGCCCTGCCTTAGTACCGCTTTTTGTGTGTGAAAGTTGAGCTCTGGAAAGCTAGCTCGGGCCACCACTGGTTTCGCAGTGGTAGCTTCTGGGCTGGGTGCTTCTGGGCAACGGCATGGGGGTGACCTCTGCCCTTCAGTTTTGGAGATCAGGTCCATCCCTCTCTCGCCCCACCTCCATTACACTGCTCCCTGAACCCAAATTCCTTATGGTTCAGTCTGACTTCCGAGCAACCACAGAAATCACCAGGCGCAGGTCCATAACAATCTCAAAGTAAATTGCTCCTTCTTGGGTACAACGCCACACGTTGCATAAGCCTCTTAATTTAGTTTCTTCTCCGTCCACCCCTAAAGTCTGAGGCGGAGTTGGGGTATGCACCAATTCAACTTCGGGCCTCAGGTTCAATATTACAAAGTGTGTTTGACTAGTACCCTAGTGTACCTCAGAATACGAACAGGGAGTGTCAACTGCTGAGTCCTCATCCCAGGAGCATGACTGGGTAGTACTCGCATGGGACGTTCCTCCGCAAAACTCTCCCAAATGGCTCTAATACAAAGCCAACTTTTGGTGACCAGAGGCTGGAAGACAATCGGGCCCTTTCTAGGTCACACAGTCTGTGGTGAACGAATCCATGGCGTCTCCTCCTATGCCCTGCCCCGCC
>NW_004567104.1:39816624-39853212 GCF_000260355.1 Condylura cristata
TGTGGGACAGGGGCGCAGCCGGGGACCTAGCGGGTTTTGAGTTTGGGACATTGACGAACTTTCAGTATTCACCGCAGAACCCGGCGGGTGCAACGCAGGCTCCAAATCCTGCACACGCCAAGGGGGTGGAGAGAGGAGGAAAGGGCGACCTGGGCCATCAGGAGCTCTCAACCACTCAGTCTGGGGAGTCACGTTAGCACTCTGAACTTACACTGTAATTTTTCTGGGCCCGCGGTGCCGTATCTATAAAATGGGTTTAATCCACCTAACATCACCTGATTGCTGGGATAATCAATTACTGTTTTGCTGCCAAGTAATGGCTATATCATCATCCCTGTTTACAGTTTAGATTGATCTTCCTTTTACCTCTATTCAGAAATTCCTTTCCTGGTAGGCATTGAAATTCATCAACCCACTTGGCATTCCCCGGGGCACCCCATTCTGATCTCTAATAATTGGGAGAATAAAAGGTTCTACACTTTATGTGGATGCTAATACAACGCCTTAGGAAACATATTAACTCCATTTTCTACTTCCCAGACAAGGAAAATTAACTTTCTGCTGAGCACTGACTGGCTCTTCAGTCAGGCATTCATCCAATTATATACTTTCTAGTTGCACTGGTGGTTGCTCAATTCTGAATATATTTTTGCCATAAAAGTGATACCCAGGGCCCTCCCTGGTGGCACAGCGGGTTAGGGCACAGTACTGCGAAGATGGCCGCAGCAGCTTTGCTGCGAGTTTGATCGCAGGCCCTGGAGGTGATCCACATGGTGCTGCAGACCCCTCCTGACCCACCTGCTGCTCCCCTTAGCATTGTACTTCATCGATATGCCTGTTCTGTTCCCCACTCTGACTATGGTGAATCCTCTCACCGCACCACACCTCTGGCCGGTACCCCAGTTCTGTATGAATAAATAAATAAATATTATATAAAAGTGATACCCAACTGCAGTACTATTGCCTTTTAAAAGTATGGATTTATCCGTATTGTGTATACACTTGCTCCATCATCAGGGTACTCAAGGTTTAAGTGCGCATTGAATGAAAGACTGCAAGGTATATTCATTTAAAAGAATATTAAAATCATGATAAAATGTAATGGTATACATTTTTTTAACATGTTCTATACATTTATGCATAGAAACAGATATGTGCTATACATTTATGTTTAACAGATGTTCTCTGTGATTTCTTGCTTTATATTATCTGTCTCCGTTTTCCAAGTTACATATTTAGAATCATTATGTGCTTGTAGAGGATACTGCTTATGTTGTTTCATTCTTTTATAATAAGGGGCCCTCCCAGTATATTTTCAGTGTAATATACTTTATGTTGAAATCTCTTCTTAAGTCTCATTATCTGTTTTAGACCTTTGCATTGCAGCTGTAGTTAAAGAATGCTGTCTCCTTACACAATTGCTGCAGAGTCAGACCTTAGATGCAGAAACAGATGTGTTGTGTGCACTCTTGTACAGCAATCACAACAGAATGGGCCGCCACAAGCCCCATTTGGCCCTCAAACAGGTAAGGAGGAAGCTCTGTGTTTTAAGACTTAACATGTTCACTTGATGGAGTTTAGACTGCACCTTAACAGTTTGTTATTTATGGAAATCTCAGTATAACATTCGTGATCTATAGGTCTTTAGCATATAACTACATGTGCATTTTCTTTTTTTTTCTAAAAACATTTCAAAAGACAACTTAGAATGGAAATATATTTAATTCTTTCCAAGTTTTATTTCTAATGGATAATGTTTTGAAATTTTCACTACATACAATCTATATTGAAGTTATTTTGTCTGATTTAAAGATAGAGTGATTTGATCAAAACAAAGTACTTGATTAAGAAACAATTTCCTTAGTATAGTCAAAATCCTAAAACAAAACAAAAAAACCCACCAAAGTTGCATTTAGTGTGGGGTATATAAACTAATTGTTAATCTGTTAGCACAGAGGTATATGACAGGTTGTGAAGTGATTTCATGTAATTTGGAGTTTAATATAACAGAGGAGAGCTTTCTACTCTGGTTTCCTTACAGGTTTATTCATTTATTTTTTGAGAATTTTTGACATTTTCTATGTGTCAGGCGCTCCAGTGGTGCTGGAGCATTAATTTGCCCACTCTATTACTTAAGGTTTCTTCATTAAAGAAAGATCTGGACTCATGGTCTTTCTCTAAATTTTCTTTTCTGGGCTAGCTTTTTATCTATTTCTTTGTGTTTTACTCCAAAAATAAACTTATTTCTCTGATCCAATTTATTTCTTCTGGTTTTCAAGGTGAGAATAATCATCAAGTCAGAAAACTTTGGTGCATTTTTTCTCTAGTTAAGTGTAATGGCTTAGTGTTTGTACGCCAGGCACTGTTCTAAAGTACTTTATAAATTTGTGAGGTACATACTGTTATTATCTTCATTTTACCCAGAGAGATACTAAGATTTGGAGGAGGTAAGTTACTATCCTGAGATGATAGAACTAGTAAATGGTAGATCTAAAGTGAGAAGCTTGGCAGTCTGTCTCCTTTTAGGTAGCTATCCAGTCTGGTAATCATTAACTTTCCCTGCTGCTAATCCCATTTAGTTCTGGCTGTCACCTCCTGTTTTCAGATTTGTCAGCTTTTATTTGTCTTGCTATCCTGTCTGATCTTTATAACAGTATTGCATATTCTGTATACCAAAGCCAGGTTACTAATCCTAAAACGTAACTTTAATTTTTTAATGCTTCTCCATTGTGTTCTGAATAAAGACCAAGCCTCTGAACTTGACTTGTAAGATCCTCCAAGATCTGACCTCTAGTTTTTCTTAACCCAGGCTCCTCACCAGCCAGAACTCTACACAAGTCCCTCTGTTCACCTCATTTATACCTTGCTCTGAGTCTTAGCTCACTTGTTCCTTGTGTATTTAGAATAACCAGCCTGTTAAAAGCATTCTTGGCTGTTAAAACCTCGCAACCCCATTTCAGACTTTACTGGCATTGATAAAACCTCCCAGGGTACTATGAATGTCTTGTTACTGGTGGTCTCCTTGTAAGTTGCATTTTTTTGGTGCTTAGTAAAGTTCAACTCCTCTTTTTATGAGGATTTTGCATTCTCTTCTTTGATGGCATTTAATATAGTCTGCACTTGGTACAGTTCCTTGTTACATGTTGTAAGTTCCTTGCGTTGGGTTGCTTGAAGCAGGGAGCACATCTATCTATTACCACTACAACTTCCTTATATCTGCTTAACATGGCACATTTACAGAGAACTTGCATCTACTTCTAAGATTTATTTTTTCTACTTTCAGTTGAGGTACTGGAGTTACTCTCCCTCTAACAGTCCACAGTCTGGCATCTTCTTCTGTTATGGTTTTTTTGAATACATGAAGAATGTTCTTATGTTCTTTTTGCTTAAATTTTCAAATATTTTCCCCATCTTTATTTATTTAAAATGTGGCTGACTACATTTCCAGGTGTTTTGCAATTCGAATTTGTCAGTACTTCTCTCAAATAATGGTGTCCTAAACAATAGGAGCCTATCCCAGAAAATTTAAGGATTTTGCTGCCATTATTCTAAAAACAATGCTTTTAAGATAGCCTCCATAACTTTTGTATAATTTTTAGTGGTATACATGTACCTCTGGCAAGATACTATCTTCACCATTGTCAGTCCCCAGCCAGATCTTTACATCCTTCAAAGTCTGGTTGCAGTTCTGTGCATACCCATTGTGTGGTATTTTTTAGTTCTATAAAATTCTTAACCCATTTTCTATAACAGATTACTCTTTTTTTTCCTGTCGTTTTTTGGATAAAAACTGTTTAACACTACTAAACCCTGAGTCACAGTCATTGGTAGATAAAATAGACAATTTGCCCTTTGTGGATCTTACATTAGAATTGGGAGGAGAAAGAAAACAAGTTTTTTTCAAAGGTCAGTTGATGATAAATGCCCTGGAAAAATAGAAAGCAGGGCAGTGGAGAGTGCTGAGGGGACTGCAGTTTTAAATTTGGATGTCTGTTAACTCAAATTAATTACATCTTTGTTATAGTTTTGTCTTAATTTTACTGCTAGATTTTTTAGCAACTAGAAATTAAGAAATGTTTTATCTATCATTTTATTTCCCAGTATGCTCTGCATGTAGTAGGTGTTTAACATACATTTGTGAAGTGAATTAAATCTATCACTTTCCTCAACTCTGGCACTTAGAGACTATTGAAATAGTTAATAACTCAATCTTTTAAAAATAGTTTATTAAAAATCATGTTGCTTCAGAAAATCTATAATCTTGAGAATATTCTTATACTTTGATCCTCTTTATAGTATCAAGCACATCCTAGTGTGTAGTATATTTTGAGTCATAACCTGTCTTAAGAAATTTGGTTGGATACACCAAATTTCAGATATTTTAATTAGACGCAGTTGCTCTGGGCTGTTGCATTTCTTTATCCTTCAAAAAAATGTAAGATGTCCTGTAGTCTGCAGTGTATCTTAGTTGGAAATTTTTACTTTTATGGTCACTTCAGTGGCCTTATATATGCATCTGAGTTTTAGCTGTTCTTCCCCTTTCAGGTTGAACAATGTTTAAAACGCTTGAAAAACATGAATTTGAAGGGTTCGACGCAAGATCTGTTTGAGTTGTTTTCTTCCAAGTAAGTGGTCCAGTTGCTTTCTGATGGGCTGGCAACTCGTTGTCTTGCTGTGATCTCCTTTTGGACTTTTCTTGATGTAGGAAGATACTCAATTATACTTCAGATGTACAAACTTCATTTTAATAAGGGTTATCTGTTATTTCAAAATCTCCCTCTTGTGGGATTGGCATGACATTGAATTGTGTTGTGATTGATTGTATCGAAACCATAGTATCAGTCAGCTTCAGTGAGCCATTATTGAGTATAACTACCTCCAATTTGAGCATAAAGCAAGTCTGCACTTTAAAACTGCTTTATAAATGCTTTATAGTTAAGAATGAAAATAATATAGATTTCTATTTTTGTCCAGTTCTGAAAATCAGCCTTTAACTACCAAAACATGTACCGTTCCCAGCCAACCAATGGTGGAATTCATGTTGATGAAGGTTTTGGGAGCCTGCAAATTGTTACTTCGTTTGTTGGACCGTTGCTGCAAGACATTTCTGTATCCTTTCATCAATTAATTTACCTTTGGGTGCTCCCTGGTGGCCCATTGGGTTAAAGCACAGCACTATGAAGCTAGCTGTAGCCATTTCAGCACAAGTTCAATCCCCGGCCAGGGGGGTGACCCACTTGGTGTGGCAGATTTCTCCTGACCTGCTCAGTGCTCCCCTCAACAGTGTTATTTTGTTGATCTGCCTTGCTCTCCACTCTGTCTCTGGTGAGTCCTGTCACCACCCCTCATCTCTGGCCTATACCCAAGTTCTGTATACATAAATAAATAAATATTTTAAAAAAGTAATATACCTTCTAAATTATGTTAATAGTATATCTGTTTGAAAACTAGAGGGTCTAATTATACAATTATAGGAATTCTTAAGATTTTGTTCCATAGCTTCCTTTTCCCAGGAGATAGAACCTGATACAAATACTGCCAGACACTGCCTGGCTCTAGCATGTAGTATTCTAAGGGCACTGACAGTGAGAAATTCTTAATTTTAGAAAATAAACCTTGGAAATTAAATTTAATAATCAGAGCTGTGGGGGGGGGTGATGGTGGTAGTAATAATAATCTATTACTTTGTTAATTTCCATGATTTAAATAGAACCTGTTTTGAGCCTTTTGTTTCTAACAAGAGAATTATTTTTTTAAAAAAGATTTATTTATTTATTCATACAGAACTGGGGTACAGGCCAGAGATGCAGAGGGTGAGAGGATTCACCAGAGACAGAGTGGGGTGCAGAACAGGCAGATCGACGAAGTACACTGCTGAGGGGAGCAGCGGGCGGGTCAGGAGAGGTCTGCCACGCCATGTGGTCTCCTCTGGGGGCAGGTGGGAATTGAACTCATGAGGAAGTGGCTTAAGCTTCTTTGTGCAGTGCTTTAACCCGCTGCGCCACCAGGGAGGGCCACAAGAGAATTATTTTTACTTCCAAACTATTTTTTCATAAACGTGGCTTAATAAAACTCAAAATTACTTTGCTTTTGTTTTCTAACTTTAACTTGATTCTTCAGCTTGACAGTGAAACATCTAGGCCTGCAAGAATTCATTATTCTAAACCTTGTGATGATTGGATTGGTGAGCAGGTTATGGTATGTATGTGCATACCTTTGAAGTACTTCATTTCTTTTTTTCATTGAACTCAGCCTAAGCTTCTCATTAGTAGTTTTCACATAGGATGCTAAAGATGTGGTAGTTCTGCCAAATGCTGATGGCTGCAAAAGATTAGATTTCAAATCTGAAGCTGTGATATCACACTACACAGCTAAGCACTTGAATTCCTAGGATTAGCAACTGGTGTTCTTGGGCAATCTGTATCATTGATTCTTTCTGACACTAGGTTTCTAAATTCTAAGGGTTGTCACTTTTAGGTGCCCTAGATTTCTTTCACCTGAAATACTACTGCTTTTTGAAACAATTGATATAATCATATCAATGTTAATTACAAATTATTTCCTTCCTGTGCATTTCTCACTATATACTGTAAAAGTTAGTTGATGTATATCTGAACTTGGAATCTGCCTTTTTTGCAAGGGCTCCTTAAACAATTGGGAGGATTAGTTAGTTCTAATCTGAATAAAAACAAAACAGTAGAAAATGCTTTCCTCTTTGGAGATTAAAAACTTTGCTTTGATGTCTTAACCTAAAAATTGCAAGGACTATTTCCAGCCATGTTCTTATTTTCAGTTGGGAGATAATGTTAAATGTAATTACTAATCATTCTATTTTAAAATATCAACCTTCTATTATTATTTACTATAAAGTATTTTTAATTTTTGTTTTCTAAAACAATAATACATTTAAGAAATTTTTTAAATATCGAAGAAAATATGAAGCTGAAGTTCACCTAAAAATGTCACCACCCAGATAAAACCACACTTAGGATTTTGACGCACATCCTTTGAGATATTTGTCCATCTAGTACTTTCTATTTGGGCTGAACAATTTTGGCCGTTTGCAAATATGTGCTGTGCCATTTTTTCATCTAAGTGGCAGAGCTCAGTAGTCCTTTATTTTCAGCTTTGAATCTGTGTGGTTATTATATAACCTGGAGACTGTAATTATTGGCTAATTCATGCTTGTTTCTTTCTCTAGGGTTCTCTACAAAGGTGTTTTAAAAAGACTGATTTCTTTCTATGAGCCATTATTTAGATTGCTTCAAATGGTCTCTGAGATTCAACCAACACCTTATTTCAAAGATTTCACCTTTCCTTCTGACATAACTGAATTTTTAGGACAGCCATATTTTGAGATTTTTAAGAAAAAAATGCCTACAGCTTTTGCAGCTAAAGGAGTAACTAAATTGCTAAATAAACTGTTTTTAACAAAAGAGCAATCACCAAAGTTCAGTGAAGAAACTCCACTTAGAATTTCAAAAGTAAAGCAAAAGAAGATCAATATACAGAATAATGTGGATCTTGGACAGCCAGTGAAAAACAGGAAAATCTTCAAAGGTAATTTGCTTGACACAGTATATACGCTGATATAAAAAACTGTTGAAATTATAATTATTGTATAGAAAAATTCAGCATTTCCTTTCTTAATTTTAACCCATGTTGATTACAGAAATATAATTATTTTCTAAGCTCAAGTATTCAAAGTTATTTGTTGCAATTATTTCATAGTTCTTTTCTTGCTTTCAATTCCTTCATTCCTTTTTTTTTGTAATTGGGCAAGAAATTTGTTATGCACTCAAAAGTTTAAAATATGGGCCCTCCCTGGTGGCACAGCAGGTTAAAGCACAGCACGGAGAAGCTAAAGCCACTTCAGCATGAGTTAAATCCCCGCCCCGGAGGTGACCCACATGGCGCGGCAGCCCTCTCTTGACCCACCTGCTGCTCCCCTCAGCAGTGTACTTCATCGATCTGCCTGTTCTGCTTCCCACTCTGTCTCTGGTGAATCCTCTTGCCACCCCTGCACCTCTGGCCTGTACCCCAGTTCTGTAATGCATAAATAAATAAATCTTTAAAAAAAAAAAAGTTTAAAATATGGCTAAGTTTTTGTTCTGTCTCTGCAGAATCATCATCAGAATTTGATGTGAGAGCTTTCTGTACACAGCTGAAACAAAAAGCTATTCAGGTTTGTCTGGTTTATTGAACTTCTAACTTCTGTTTGTCAAGAGAACACTATTAATCAAGGGCAGAAATTGAGTATTCCCACCTTCGAAGCTTTAGTTTTTTAGTTTGTGCTTCGGAGTGCACCCAGAAAATTCCTTACCAAGAATTATTCATTCTAATTGTGAAGACACCAGAGGACCCGTCACATGTACGGGCTGTACTGCAGCTTAGCATGTGCTATACAGACTGAAACTGAGCCCTGACAGTTTTGTATAGTAAGCTTAAGTTTTCCTTCTTTTCAGAACTGATTTTCAAATTTTGAAAGTCTGTGAATCAGCTTTTCTCTGTTGTCATATATTTACAAGTCAGTATAAATTCAGTTTTTTTTTCTTCACATTTCAGGAGACCAACTTGCCATTTAAATATTCCCAATCCAAGCTGAAGGCAGCCAAACAGTCTTCTCGGAAAGTGATAGATACTCACTGTGCCAAAAATTTTGTGAAAAGATTCAAAGAGGCTGAGACATTCACACAACTTTCTGAAGAAATCCAAGTGGTGATTCAGTGGTGCAGAAACAAAAAACTCAAGGCACAGGCCATCTTTCTGGGTAACAAACTTCTGAAAAGTAACCGGTTTAAGCATGTGGAAGCTCAAGGCTATAGGTAAGTGTACTACAAAAGTATATCTTTGTTTACTTTTTCTGTTGACATTTAGATTAAAAGTACATATATTCAAGTCAGCTTTCTTTAAAACAGGATGTCCATGACCTTACAGGGGCTAAAAATGGGATCTACTGAAACTGCAATTTTATTTGCTCTTGTGTTGGGCAAAGATATGTCATTGGGAAGAAGACAGTAAACTGGGATAATCTGACTTACACTCTTCACTATTTCTTCCATTTCAAAGTATTAGGTATGTCTGATATCTGAGCCTAGGGATACAAGTGTACATAAGACACAACCTTATTCCTCATGGAGTGCTCTCGCTCTAGTAGGAGAGAAGGCCAGTCTGCTCACAGCTTCACAGCTTCAGTGCAGTGGGATGAGGGGGTGTGAGCGGAAGCAGAAGATGCCTGACGCACACCCCCTTTCCCCACCCCCCCAAAAAAAACAAGAAGGTAAGCAACAAAACGAAAACAAAACCAAGGTAATATTCTTTCACAGTACCTATACGTCCTGTTGATTCTTAACCTTCATAGAACTGCTTCAGGATGATTGTCTTTGATCGTGAATCAGTATTGTAGGACATGAAGTTAGATACTTTAGGTTTTATATTTTTATTGAAAAATGCTAGATCACTTTAGATACAGATGGCTATAAAGATCCTTCTTTTCCTTTCACAAAGATGCTCATTCTGACCAATTATGTATCCTTCAAGAAATAGTCTGTGCATCCAAAAAAAATTTCCCTATAAACATATTTAGGGCTGTATAGTGATTACTATGAAAAAAAATCTCTATTTTGTTTAAAACTTGTTGAATTTTCTTTTAAATATTATGGAAAGGATATTTCTATTTTAGTAAAAAAAAAACAGATATATAATGAGGGTTTTTAAACAAGTTTTGATTAAAAACTGGGGGATCAGTAAGTATTCCTGAGGAATGAACTGTTGGAAAATTCTTTACACTGGGATGCCCTAAAAGGCCTGTAGTTATCTAAAAGGAATGTTAACTATTTTAAGTAAAAGAGAAAGCGAGAACTGTTCTAAATTTGAGTTTAAGTCAATAGATGAGATGGGTAATAAGGATAACAAAATGGTGTTTATTGATATGGTCAAACATTTACTTTCTACCCCACGAAGTGTACTGTTCTTTAATACTGCCTGTATTTCTAGTACATTTAAGTTACTTAAATGTCTATAACTGTCAGATAGCTAGTAGTCTCATTTTATAAGTGAGGAAATAGAGAGTTTTGCTGTAGAATGTTTTAGTTTCAGTTAGGAGGTACCCTTCACCCACTTCGAAATCACTGCTATCATAAAGCAAGAAAATGTCTTTGATTAACTGCTTCATAATGCATTTCTTCAACATCAGGAAGAAGAGCAGAGAAAGGAAGTACAGACCTGTGATCACTTAAAATCTGTCACACTGTGGCAGTTAGCCAGGCAATAATGTACCTGTAGCAGTGTACCCTACTGAAAAAAAAAACACCTAAAATTGTCTCTATTTGCATTCTGAATTCCCAAACTTGAAGGTGTTGTGAATCTCAGAGTAGCTAAAGGCTGTTAGTTTAATTTGTCTTTTACAACTCCCTCTTCTCCTTTATTCCTTTTTCAATCCCTGGTACGACACAGTTGTTCATCCAGGTCTGGTCATCCATACCTGGCAAATAAAGAGTCTGCATTGATGATATTTTTGCTTCTGGCAGATTTTCCTGTTTGTGATGCATTTCCTAGTTCCACGACTTAAATTATGATGACTAGCATCCAGCAGGGAGAATCTCTAGTGCTAAATGGTAGAGATAACTCACCATTTAGCTACCTTGTTAGGCGGTACACTACTTGGGAATATAATGGGGACACATATACCTAAGATTGTATCAAAGGTACGCATACTTTGTAAACAGATCTGGTTCAAAGTTTCCCTTTCCTTATTCTTTTGCTATGATTCTGTGGTTGTATACAAGCATAGGACTTAACAGATAAAATGTCTATTTTTCTGTTGGAAGTTAGTAAAAGGAGACAAGTTAAATTTTTGGAGTGTTTTTCATGCTTCTTAATTCAGATTTTTCCTTTCTCTGCATCCTTTAGTTTGCCAAAGAAACTAGAGTGCATAAAAGCATCTATTTGCAACTGCTTTCTTCGTGGCTCACATATCAAAATATCAAAGCATCATCTGAAACAAAGATTACAGAATAAGTTTTTACTAAAACAGAGGAAACTACAGAGAAAGCTGCAGTCGACTCTTTTAAAGGAAAGTCAGCAGTCCTCTCAAGGGACTAGGAGTGCCACAGGTAGTAGGAGACGCAGACACTCGTCTCGTGCAGTTCATAGAACTGCTCTCTGCATGAACAGTAAGCAACTCTTGAGTAGCCAGGATTCAGATTCTGTCATACAAACTGAAGAGAAACAAATTCATAGAAATCTTACAGGAAGCAATGAAAATGAAACTGACTCACGGACAATGACACAAATCAGTAAACATAATACGTTGGCCTCCAACGTGGAGAGAGATGACATTGATGATATTTTTGCTTTAATGGGTGTTTAGACTCTTAATGTGAGACTGCTATGTACTTCACAAACTGGTCCAATGTCCTGCTGTTTTAAGTAGAACTACTGAGATATGGCAAGGTCTAATGTACCACCCGGATTCAGAGAGGACCTGTTACAGTGCAACACTGTACAGCAGTTCAATAAACTTTCATAGTAGCTTTTTATTTTATTATTTTGACAAGTATTTGATTATTGTCAAATGTTGACTTTGACTTTGTGCCAGGTATAAAGATGAAATATGTACCATTTTCTGCTCCTGAGAAGCAGGTGTGATTCCTTGAGACTGGTAGGTTCCTGAAAAACATTATTTTTATGATTTATAGGGACCCATACCTGAATAATTAGGTCTACAAAAACTTACTGTGTGCCTAAAGGTAAATGGTATCAGAATGGGGAGTAGCAAGTTAAGTATACTTAAAGGTTTACTCTGGCCTTACTGATTACATTGTATATTGTCTACTTCTGAACACAGGAACTTCTAATGCTTGTGCCCTTTTGCTTGTATAGTAGAATAAACTGTCAAAGGACTCAAAAAGTTTGCCACTAATTATATTACCAGGGACTGGCCCCACCATTCTTTCTTTTGTTCACCATCTCTCATAGGAAGGCCTATTAATATGCTTTTGGAATTGACTGAAAGGTTGAATGCTAGTGACTGATTCCAGATAAACTTTTTTTGAAAAGTATACTGTACATAGAATACAACAGAACAAAGTAAAACATGAGAAAATTAAATGAAAAAATAAGCGATTACACAGACTAGATCCAAGAGTGAGACTAAATATAAATTTATAATTTGGTAGCTGAACTAGCTAGCATTGGTTATTTGTGTGTTTCTCATACAGCTGCCAAGAAATCCTAAGGCATTTTAAAATTTAAGGGGTGAAGTTTCCTGTATCTTTCAAATATTTTAACTTAGCAAAATTATGTTAATGTTTATATTTAATATGTTACAGATTTAAGTTTTATTATGATATAGAGAATTATAGACAAAGTACTCTGGTATATATTGTATCCTCCTTTTCCTTGCCCATTTTTTTTTTATTTCTTCACTCTTTATCTTACCTTTCCCTATCTCATTTCTGCATATTTACTCACCAGTGGCTCTCAAACTGAATCATCCAATGGGTTGCTTAAAAATGCAGACTCCTACTCCTGAAGAGTATGATAAATACAAGTGGGGGTAGGGCCAGGAATCTATCTTTTTAAGGAGCTCAGATTACTGAATGTAGGTAGTCCACAATGTAGTTAAACATTGATTTGGTTTCCTTTCCTGAAGTGTAACTGATTTAATTAAATTCTTATAGACTCAGTTCTTAATCAAGCTTTTTAGAATTTATACTTATTTCAGCTTCTACCAAGTAGAAGTCTCTACTTACTGTCTTAAAATGCAATAATACAAACGAGATCTCATTCATGACAAGCCTTGAAATTGCCATAAACTTAATTCCCTTTGTTGATTTCCTGGGAGCTGTCTGTATACATATTCCTATTTGGCTTCTTATGAAACTTCATGTCCCAGTTTTGATTCATAAGATAACAGTAATCAAAATGATCCGCTGGAATTAGAAGAGTTAAGTTTTAGTCTTGTTTCTGATTCTGTTTGCAAGTGAACCAATAAGCTAGTTAGTTCTGGAGATTTGCTCCTTCATATGAAGTGGCATGGTTGTTCAAAAATCATAAACTTTTACAAATAAAAGAGACTGAGGATCCCTTACTAGAAAAAACACAGTGGTAAGCCTGGACTGAATGATAAGCCTCGCAGTGATTTTCTACTTCATTAATGTTTTTCTGGACTAACTTTTTCATCTTTTTCCATTTCCTGACCTCACAATTCTGGGAAAAATGGTAAAAGGTTTCATGCACAAAATGTAATTATAAGGAATGTAGTATTCTCTATCAGTTCATTTTCCCAAACAACTTAAATTCAAATGTTACACATTTTTAAGTGAAATCTAAAATAGACAAAAGCATAGTTTACGTAGCAGATTTAAAATTGTTGGTGTCATCACCGTGAATACCAATTTTATCACTTAGTGACACTCAGGTCACCCATGTGTTACTTCAAATCCTCTTGGTCTTTCTTCAGGCCCTTCTGTGGCAACCAGCTTTTGAGCAGGACTGGGCAGTTAGCTGCCCCTTACCTCTTGCTCCAAGGCCTCCCATGTACTGTTTCCTGGCATCTGGCAAGCTAGAGGAGCCGTTTTTGTATTCAAATAGGTAAAATTGGAAGAGGTGTAGAGTCTTCCTTGATCCCCTTTAAAGACAATTCAGTGACATTTTATAAGGCTAAGAAGGTCCCTTGCGATCAGCACTTCTGCCTTGTGGGGTCTGCCTCAATATATCCCTGGTTAGCTTTTCTTCTGTTTTATTTTCCTACTATGTCTGTTCCTTGGGATTGCTTCCAAAATAAACCACCACATACAAGCTTTTGTCTTGGCTTCTGCTTTTAGAAAACTAGAGCTAAAGCAAGGAGTGACACTGTCTAGCAGAAAGATGATTTTCTAAGGTATTCTATTATCATACATTTTACTTCTGTGAAGCCTACATAAAGTCCTTTTTTTTTTTAAGCTTAACATACTATTGCTTAGAATAGACCAGTGTTAACCCACCAAAAAAAAAAAAAAACCTGGAAATATTAAAAATTGAATTTTCTAAAAAAGCTATGTGTTGTTTTAGTTTTAATTTTCTATCCATGGTCATTGCTATATCCTTTCATTATTCTGCCTTACTTTGAAAAGCTAAGTCACTTACATGAATAAGTTAATAGCATCTTCATAAAAATCTTTCTATTAACTTTAATTCAAAATGACAATTTATGTTCCCATTCTGAATCTTAAGATAGCAATTCTAAACTGCCCAATTCTAAACTTCATTTCTTAACTGTTTTCTCACTTTCAAAACTAGTTTTTGGTCTTTCACAAAATGTTACTTCCATGACAATATTTTCTATGGTAAATTTCTGTGAATTTGGCTGTTGGCTTTGTTTTACAAATATATATATATGTCTTTTTATTTATATCATTATAATCTTTACTGCTTTGGAGGCTAGAGTTATAATTAAAGGTCAAAAGAAATCTAGTGATTTCCCCAAAGTCCAACATACAATGTTAGAATTGGAACTTCTAATATCGATTCTTCTGATTCTGAATACTGCTTACCTGAAAGTGACTCACTGAATAAAGAGCTCAGAAAAAAGATAAACTATAGGAACAAATAGGAATATTCAACCTGCCTATCAGTGCTTAACAAGAGACCCCCGTTTTACTTAGTTCATTTTAATATTTAAAAATATATACGCAATAGGCATTTTCTTTAGAATACAAAAGAAAAAAAATCCAATAATAACAACAGACTTTTCTATATTGTAGTAAATCATTTTCATTTTGTGAGCTCCATATGCTCTTGTCAGTTTGTTAAAACAGGAAAAACTAGTTTCTAGTATCTGTTCTAATGATCAACAAAATCGTATCATTTTTAAACCTTTTCCTCCCTTCGGCACAAATTCATTCTTGTTTTGCGAGGATGTAGGTTTTAAAGCTTAAGTGAGTCTAATGCAAGTTTTAGGTACAGCACATTTTAAGCAATGTTGAAATTCTAGGTGTTTGGCAATTGGCAAGAAGATTTCTGACTCTGGAAGTTATTAGTCTTGAGATTTCCTGTTATGTTTGCTATAAAACATTTTAACAGGTGGATCCCAGAATAGGTCACAGCACTGAAAAAAGAAAAAGAAATTTCTGTCCTCATTTCAGAACTGGCAAGAGATCTTAATTACTCTATCTTAAAATTTGTTTAAAATTCTTAAAAACTCCACATATCAAACAATGCCTTAATTTGTCTTGCCTTTCTCCTCTCCTGCTTTTTGTAGTATTCTAAAATATATTTCCTTCTTGAGCCTAAACATTTCACATTACCTTCTATTTTGATTTTTCTTTTCCTGAATGAAAGTTTGGCTTCCTTTATTTCTCAACAAAAATTCAGTCACCTTAGTAATTCAGACATTTTTAAGCAATTTAAAAGTCATTTGTTGGCATGGAGAGGACCACAAGTTTTCTTAGGATGCATGGACTTTTATGGAATAGGTATAGGGTGGATTTGTATATAAAAAAGGTAAAATATTATCTCCCATATATTGAATTCCTTCTTGATAAAGTATAGCATTTTGACATTCTGGCTAAAGCTGCCTGCTTGAGAACAACCATGGTGAATTCTGTGTTCTAATTAAAGATTCATTTTAAAAGAGATGCAAGTTGGAGAGCTCACATACTAAGTAAGGCAACTTGAACTCACTAGCAACATTTCTGTCAATACAGGATTTTCTTTGTCCTTAGAATTAGTACTTAGTGCTTAGGATTTCCCTATATGGGAAAACCACAGACACAGTTACTATGTTATATATTTCTTTCACATCATTTATAAAGGCTGACTGATCCCAACATCATTCCTTAAGGCCCTTTTAACATTTATAACACTCTGCTCACCTAAGACTGAGTTCAAACATGAAGCAAGCATGTATTTTTTCCTATAGACTTAAAAGTCAAACCTCACTGGTCTACATGTCTACCTTATACTCCACCTTCATTCTCTCAAGGTTACATGGAGAAAAGGAAATAAAATCTGACTTATTTTATGGTAACTATTTTGTGAATAGACCATAAAGATTGGCACTTTGTCATGCAAGGAAAAGCAAGGAGTATATATGACTACTTGCAGAAGTGGGTGTTGAGAGCTGTGCAGTATAGCCCATAACTTCCTGTATGTGGTCACTGTGGCATCATAAACACTGAAGTTCTTGAAAACCGGCATGCTCCTGTGTTCCAATTCTTACACTCTGGTGTTGTATCCTGATCACTTGTGGCTAGTGTAGCAACTGTGATTCCAGAGTTATGCAGCAAAGAATGCTGGCATATTTAAAAAGAGAATGCCTCTAAAAATTCTGGGACTGAGTCTGTGTTACTGATCTGACCTGCCATTTACTGATGTCCTGACCTTCAGAAGGGAAGGAAACTACCATTTATTATGTGCCCATCCACCCCCTTCTCTCCCAGCTCAATGTGTATATTGATCACAATATATTTTATATTCATATGAAGTATTTCTTCTTTACAAATGGTCCTTTTAAAGGAAACTTTTTATCATGCATAGCTAAATTGAGAACGGAATGGTAGCATCTCTACTGTGACTTGTTTAACTGACTTTTAAGACGGAAAATGTTTTTACTTCTGCTGTTGTGGAGGTAAACTGAACTAGAATAGACTAGAAAGAGAATAAAGATACCTACAGGAAAGATTCATCAAGAACCTGCAGAGGCAGAACATACTATAAGGAAGAAAAACAAAAATGTGCTGATGTTTGTAATAGTAAATCATAGCTAAGGGGGTAGTCTTCTAAACTCCAACTTTAAATAATACCTCATCAATTTAAGAAACACTAAAAACTGTTAGTATTGTTAGTATTTATTATAAAGTAAAATATATACTATATCATGTATGTGTAAATATATGAATGCTATATATTATAAAAATAATTCAACCTTCCACAGGGAATACAACTGAGATGGAAAAATGCACAAAATGATGTAAAATAAACTATTATTTACTTAAAAAAAATTCAACTCTTACCTTACAGGAAACAATTGAGGAAAACATCCTTGTGTTTTAGTGTCAACAAATTTTTGGATCTGAAGCACTTGTTTTAAAAGATGTCCCTTGGAAGATTTGTCAATTTTTGTTAATACCATCTGCAAGAAAACAACCATTTGAGTATTAGAAACAAAGTATTTTCTAATTAGTTTTACCTTTAATTACAATTAGCTAGTTAAAACTTGATGATCTGTATAAGTTACTGAAGCTCTCTAAACTTCTTTTCCCATCTACTAAATAAAAGACGTAATCCCTAAAGGAACTGCTCTGATGGTGAATGAATGTATGCAATATATAAAGCATACACTATGTATTTGCTACTCAGAGGTGTTTAAACTACAAAGGCCACAGTATCTTGGATTCAAGACCAGTGAAAAGAAATTTGGAGACATAGATTCAATTGCTATGAGTCCAATGTTTTAAAATGATCGCTGTATATCTTGTGGTCTAAGATATGTAAGTGAGTTATTACTAGGTTGATCTATATAAAGTTGCCAGTTATAACATACCTGATTCCACCTTATATATAGTAATATAGAGGAAAATTTAGAAGTCAGGCTAAGGCTAATTTTAGGTTGTATCCACAATATTTATATTCCAAGTTATAACAGTTATATTCCAGGTAATGCGAGAATTAGTTACTAGGCTTACTGGTAAATAACTACTTTGAATAATTAACTTATTCAAAGGTAATTATGTACTCAAGAAAAGTCAAAGCACAGATGATTTACAAAATTAAGTAAAAAGTAAAACCTTGGGGCCCTCCATGGTGGCACAGTGGGTTAAAGCACAGCACTAAGAAACTAAAGCCACTTGAGCATGAGTTCAATCCCCACCTGTCCTGGAGGTGACCACATGGCGTGGCAGACCTCTCCTGACCTGCCTGCTGCTCCCCTCAGCAATATACTTTGTCGATCTGCCTGTTCTGCTCCCCACTCTGTCTCTGGTGAATCCTCTCACCACCCGTGCACCTCTGGCCTGTACCCCAGTTCCGTATGCATAAATAAATAAATCTTAAAAAATAAAAAAGTAAAACCTTGATCTACCAGGCTTCCCTGCAGAATTGCTATAAAATTGAATTTCATGATTGATCCTTTATATTTTTCAGTTATAAAAAATGTTAATGGATAAAGCACACAAACCTGTGTGGTTTCTAATGACTTGTGAGCCCCTCTATACAAGTGAAAGTCTCCTCATGAAGACAAATATGCTAGTGTTTAAAAGAAAACCAAATTTGTCTACCACAACTTCTCCAAAGGAGAAAGTAATGTTAATTTAAAAAGGAAATACATTACTTCACAAATCAGGAATACTATCATTTAATAAAACCAGTTGGGCAATACTTGGCATACTGTAGATGATGCTTATCATTGCTTTAGATCCTCACATGAAAGAAGCACATAGCTTTTACAAAGCCCAGGAATCCCATAACCAAGAATACCAAAAGTTGCTGATTCGTGACACAGTTTGATCTGCATAAACACTGCCACTAAATTTGGATGGCTTTTTAAACTTGATTTTGAAAGCAAACTATCTATCTTCTCTTTTCCTTAGACTTTAAGAACTCTGCAACATCTAGAGAACTAAGAGTAAAACAAATGGATGCCAACCTACTAATCTGTATTCTAGCTTAAGACAAACACTGGCGAGATATTCTTAGAAGAAATTTTGTTTTCTTAAAGATACAAAAATCTGGTGTGAGCTAGATAGAGCTTGCTGTGTTTTTATAATGGTTCTTCAAATCTCAATTAGTTCAGCAAATTTTTCAGTTGTAATTTTATTTACATCTAATACCTCCTGCCAAACTGCTGTTAATAGCAACTAGTATGTGTATGAAAGGCTAATTTTAGGTCTTTAAATTGCAGGGCAAAAGAAAAACCATGAAGAAGAAAAACACTTAGGAACACTAAATAAATGGCTTTTAAAAATGTTACATTGACTATAATTTTGAAAGTTGAAATAAGAGAGTAAAAGTATCATAAAACTTAACTGTATTTATTATTAAATAATGACTACATGAAAAGATTATTTTAAAAGAC
Organism: Condylura cristata; assembly: GCF_000260355.1. NCBI lineage: Eukaryota > Metazoa > Chordata > Mammalia > Eulipotyphla > Talpidae > Condylura > Condylura cristata. The sequence goes on from NW_004567104.1 coordinate 39,835,682, forward strand.
TGTCTATACATAATTGGTATTTCTGACAGAAACCATGATTAAAAAACCATACTGTACTTACCACATAAGGTAATGCAAATTCTTCACACATTTCTATGGCAATATTGTCTGTCTTCTGAATTCCAACAACACTATCCACTAACAAAAAAGTTCTCACCAAACTACAAGAATGCAGAAATGAAGATTAATGGCAATATATAACAATTCATTCCGTTTTGCCCTAACCCACACTATGCTAAGGACATTTCCTTTGACTAATTCTCAATCTAAAATTTAAAAAAATGTCTTTAAGTAAAAGAAATTCTCAATACATCAGGAAGTCCACCCTGCACTTCAATATTTCTCAGTGGTGTTTATTCTTAATAACCTAATTTACTAAATTTTAATTTATAGCAATAGCATGTATTACACATAAGACACCCTGCATAAAACTGGATGCAAAATGAATGGGAGAAACAGAGATGAACCAGGTATAGAATAGTTTCTATTTTCTTGTGGGAATGCTTCATCTTAGTTTCTATGGAAAGTTACAAGCAAGATACTTGTACATACTTTTTTTATACTTCAAAACTTCAACAATAAGTTTTCTATTCTATCATGTAACATCTGAAACTACCTATGGAGACAAAACAACAACAACAACAACAAAAACAATGGTAATATTTACCGTCAGATGTATCTTAACAATAACGAGAATTCACTAAAGTTTATTTACCTCTGCAAATACCACACCAATAATTTTCATTTGCAAAATTAGCTAAGACTCTGCTGTACCAAAATTAGTAAATTCTGTTGAAGTACAACTTATGATCTCAATTTAGGGGAATACCTGAATTTCAAATTAATTTAACCTCCCAGCGGACTCAAAACAGTAAACACCTTGGTCTTAAATATTATGTTGTAGAATATTAAGAAAACAGGATAGACTTTCCAAAAGAAGTTATTTAATAAAACTAAAGTATTCATCATGTATAGTTCTATTAGTGAAAATGTGCTTTTGGGTTAAATGTGTAACTATTATAAGAAAACTTTTTTCCTTACTTCCTTCGTTCTTTTAGATATGTCTCTACCATGTCAACAAAATCTTCAGGTGCTCTATAGCCATAACCTGGCATGTCCACCAATGTAAAGTATTTTCCAACTTTGAAAAAATTCATTTTCTTTGTGTGTCCCTGATAAAATAAATGGAGAAAGTAAAGTTTGTTTTTTTTTTTAAAGTTCTTTATATATTTCATGATTCAAATACTTCTGTCTTAATATTTATTAAAACTCTAAGCATCAAGTATATAGTCCTAGGTATGCCGATGAGGACACAGGAAAGAAGACAGAGAAAAGTATCTGGAGATAAGTTTGTATACTTTTCCCCTCCAATTCATTTTTCTAGAGAATCTTATGATTTAGGAAGAACTTCAAATTCCATATTAGGAATATGTACACAAATTATTTCAGAATCTTTCCTATGACATTAGTTCGCTCAACTCTTAGTGGTGCAATTTCATTAGTTAATATTCTCTGATGAATAATAAGTGTCCACTTTAAAGAGGAATGAATCATGGATAGGATAAAATATTTATCATCATTCCTACAGGTTTTCATATAACCTAGATTCAAAGACTGATAGTTTATTATGACCAGTACACTATAGCTTCCCTAAAATCAAGATGTTTTGCATATTCCATTAGATAAGTTTAAGTACTTTTGTAACAGGGTAGTCTCCAGGAAAAGGAAAGGTTCCAGGTTCCTTGACACACCCAGAAGAAGGGTGGAGCTGAGCAAGGACTAGAAGAATCTGGAAAGGAGACTGAAAAAGATGGAAGCAGGAAAGGGAGTCAGAAGGAGACCTGAGGAAGCCACAGGGAGCAGCAAGCATGTGATGAAGAAACGGTACTTGTTTCTTGGCCCTGGACTGGTTGAAAGTGATGCAGGTGAGAGACTTGTGGGGAGGTTGACTATGGCAGTGTTTATATTGAGTTTGATTCTGCTCTTTTCCTCCCAGACTTGTCTGGCCATTTCTGACCCTTTTGTATGGGATCGAGCCAGAAGGTGCTTTAGTCTGTGGCGGGCTTTCAGGTCTTGGTTTGGGCCAATCCTTTTTAGGGTGGACTTTTACCCATGAGGGGAGGGGTAACTTTGGGTGTCTGATTTAGAAACTATATTCTTTATGTTTGCAGCATTGCACACTGTTTTGTCTTGATGTGGTGGATGGAAGAACCTATTTAGAGCAGGCAGGTTTGGGGGTTCAGGGGTGCCCCTCTCTCTGTCCTATAACACTTTCAGTAAATCATTTTTTAAAAATCTATATACTATAAAATATTGTGCAACTAAAACTGATATAAAGATGATATAAAAATAGTTTATTAATGGTTTGAGTCCAATCAGAAGGGAAAATATTAAGACTAATAATTTTAAATGTCAACTGCTTGTGACAGAACATATATTTTCAGAGAAAAAGTTTATAAATGGTGCTTAGAGTCCTAATCAGCCTATGTATCTACCTTTAGGAAAAAAGATTTCAGAATTATAGGTTAGAATGTCAAAAATTCATTTCTTCCATTGTTTGCTCATAGCATGAGGGGAACCATCCTACCCAGAGGTGGTCAGGAGGGCAAGAGTGACGATTAACAAATGGAAAGTCATATCAGCTATGGAGTCAGCTATCAGTTATATAAAAGGAGTGAAGTCTAGTGGGAGGGATACCAAAAAATTAGGGGTGAGAGGGGTAATATTGGGTTGTTAGAAATATTTTGTCATGGATAGGTGATAAGGTGAGGAGAATTAGGAGTTAGTTTTGAACAGAGGGTATCTTAAAGATTGGTAAGGAAGAAAGATAAGTAGAGGGAATTAGAAAATGTGACAAGGTAACCACAGCAGGCTGGGATAATAAACACATACTTTGACCTTGTATAAACTGTTGTGTGTGGTCTGTATGTAGGAGAGAGAGAGAGAATTCACAAGGTATGAAAGATGAACGGAGGAAAAATCACCACCTTAAAGCTATTTATTCTAAAATCAATGTAGAAATAGTCACAGAAGCAAATATAGAATGCTAGTAAAATACTATTGGCAACTATTTGGAAAAGACCAGGAAAAAGGAAGATTTCTTCAACATACTGGCAAAGCTACTAAAATTAAACACACTTATTTTTCATCAGAGAACTATATTGGCATTAATGAAATGTTTTACTTTACTACTTTTTGAAATAAAACACCTTCCTAGGAATTTAGCAACTATGATTTATTGGATCACGAAACCTTTAACTATCTATCTTCGCCAACAATACAGAGACTAACATACCGGTTTTTTGGAGATTCTGACTTCAACCTCTGGGGCCAGTGAAAATAAAGCCTTTATTAAGGAGGATTTTCCAACATTGCTTCTGCCTATAAAACATACCTTAATCAAGGCAAAAGAAGACAATTGAACATTAGCTTGTAATATGAATATTACATATTGAAAATCTGTCAAACTTCAGTTTTGCTTGACTATAAAAAGTGGCTTAAGTTTAGCTGAGCCTCATATAGCTACTATCCACTGAATGAATTCAATGTGCCAGGTACTGTTCAAAGCACCTGACATATATTTTCTTATTTATTATTGTTGTTAAAGACTCATTTATTTTATGCATATAGAACTGGGGTACAGGCCAGAGGTGCAGGGGTGGTGAGAGAATTCACCAGAGACAGAGTGGGGAGCAGCAGGCGGGTTAGGAGAGATCTGCCATGTGGGTCACCTCAGGGTTGGGGTGGGGATGGAACTCATGCTGAAGTGGCTTTAGCTTCTTAGTGCTGTGCTTTAACCCACTGCGCCATCAGGGAAGGTCCTATTTTCTTATTTATTTTTACAATGTACCTATTAAGTAAGCAATATTATTCCTGTTTTACTGATGATAAAACTAGAGTTAGAGGGAGGTTAAATAACTGACCCAAAATTATACAGATAGAAAATGATAGAGACGGAATTTAAACTTAGGGCATCTGTCACTAGGATCTGTACTTTAATTACAAGAATACTTGGAACATTTATTAATCACTTTATAAAACTTTTTGAATTAAAAAATGACTTGCATTTTATCACAACTGGTTCTAAATAGAACTACATGTTAGAACCACATTACCCCACAAACCCCCAGAGTACAGCACTGTAATCACAAAGTTATTCCATTCCCTTGACCTTGCTGATTGCAATTTAATCTTTTCTCCTTTAGCATAAAACAGCAAAGAAACACATCTGAAATTAACCATTTATACAGATGTCTCTACTCTGTAATATGATACTGAGGGGCATAATACCAATCAGTGGTTCTAAATGAGAGCAGTGCCAATCACTGGGGGGAGGGGGAGAGACACATTTTGGATATCTAAAAAGGCATTAATATGGATCAGCAGGGATGCTATATATTTTGCACAAAACTGGGGACGGTCCTTCAAAATGAAGTGATCTTCCCTGTTTATTACTGCACTATTTACAATGGGTAAAACCTGGAAATGTCCAAAAATAGATGACTGGATCAAGAATATGTGGTATATATTCACAAGGGCTTATTACTCAGCAATCAATACTGTCATGTGCAGCAACATGTATGGAGTTGAAAGGAACCATACTCAGTGAAGTAAGTCAGAAGGAAAGAAGACAAGATCGGATGGCTTCACTTAAGGAGGAATACAGGGGATCCAAATAAAAAATAGGGGAAAAATTAATAATAGAAAACAAGACCAAAACAATTATAACCAGAGACATCCTGAAGGGGAGAGGGAGTGTGGTAATGGTTCTTGAACTAACGGGGGAGGAAATTCTATGGGATCTACACCTGAAGAGTGTAAGTAAACACTGTATTAAAATGAATAAAATAAAATAAAGAAGTGAATTGAGTCCTGTATATTTCAAATCTGTCAGATTTAATTAAAACTATAAACTATAAAACTGAATTTAAAAAACGAATCATATAATTATATGAATTATGTTAACTGGAAAACAATGGCATGTCAAAATTATTAAATTATTATAGCAGAACTAAATATCTTAAAAGAATTGTTCCGATGCGGTGTTGCAATTATTGCGAATACATAAGGAGATATATGAAATATGTCCTTTTTAAAATAAGACAAAATATTAAGCTGCAGGACACACATAAAAAGCACTTATGGAATTTCACCTTTAGTTTTTTCTCTTTTTAAATCTATACATTGTTATCTACACATACTTATTTTTATATATGATAGAAAATTTACATAGAGTGAAAATTACATATTGGTAAGTATCACGTCATTTGTGAAACTATCATACTATGCATGTTTTTAACCTTAAATGATTTGTCCTGGCATGTTTTTCTACTTCGATTAAATTGAAAAAGATAATAAAAAGCGAGCTCATTTTTGGGAAACTTTAGTTGGATTTTAAAAACTCTTTTTAAAGTCCCTTATATTCATTACTAACATAGTTAAAACTGTATTTGCTTCCTTAAAATAATTATATGTATCCACACAAAGATAACAAAAACAAACAAAAAACCATTTGGTGAGAAGAAATAGGTGACAGCAAGATCCCCATGCAAGCCCTCAAGACTGGCTAGGAATTGCGGCTCTCACCTCTGGGAGTTGAGGATCCGGGGCATGGTCGAGACGCTCTGCTGAGCTGAGGTACGCTATGCGGTTTCTGGCTGAAGCGGTGAAGAAGCTCTCTGCTCTGGCGATGTCTTCGAGGCTCGGGTCGAAAATCTTCAGGTGAAGATCCGACTTCCAGCCCGTGACGAGATGCCGCTCGAGTTCCTGTAGAGGGAACACAAGCTTCGTGAGCAGCTTCCCCGGCAGCCGTAGCACCTCCGCAAAGTCCTGAGAAGTACTATAAACTCGGTTCGCCCACCCCAGCGCAGGCGTAATCTTCAAGAGCCTGTGAATGCCCGGCCTCAGACTGGGCGCAGCCATTTTCCTTGCCCAGAAGCCCCTCACGCGTGTGCGTGACCTCGCCCCGCTATGCCTGCCGGGAATTGTAGTTTCCACTGGCCTCCTACTTTTCCTACTACTCTCTTTCCATCCATCTAGTATGAACAAATGTTGCCGATGCAGAGGGTGGGAAAAAAACTCCACTGGTTTCGTTTCACACTCTGGCACTGATGATTGCATTGCACCTTTGGCATGCATGTCTCTGTTTAACGGTTTCCACTGGTGAAAAGATTAGCCTGTCGGTTCAGTCCTTGAACCTGCATGAGGTAGAAAACGTGTGAAGCACTGGGGCCATCTGTTTTGGCATATTCCTCACAGCTTACATTGTGTTACCTACCACTCGCCAATTATTTCAAAAAAGAAAAGGGCTAGTGAGAAATGTGGTTAAAACAGTTTCTCATTTTCCATTATAAGACTGCCAATATTGCTTTATCTGCAAAATAAATTGTTTTATCATCCAAAAGCTGAGTGGTCAAACAACCTCCTGGAAATAAACATGAAAAATAAATAACTTCATTTATTTCATCATTCATTTTTTTAATCCATTCTATTTTTTAGAGTATCTATGTAAATAAGCATTTGATCAGAAAGTTGTTATAGAGTAACACACTGTGCTTTCCCTTGGTAAATGTGATCAAACTCAACTAGTGAGAGGGAAAAACAGCTAGAAATGGGAGAAATTAGCTTAGGTAACCAAGTCCACTGTAGAGCTGTGATGGAAATAGGTTTACAGAAAATTGTCAAAGTACAGGAAAGTTAGGTTAAATTGCATAGTGAATGGGATGTTGCAAAAGTAATCTCTGTGTCCTGGAAATATTCTGACTGATGGCAACATCTTGTTCTGTTGGGTGAAGTCAAGGTCTGTCAGGGTGAAGTAGAACCAGTCAAGTCCATCATTATTTTAATGTTGGACTGGAGTCTGTTGTCTTGATGCTTCAATGTGTGTCTCACATTGACCAGTTTGCTCAACTATGTGAAGGACACTGCACATGAGTGTTTAAGAGAGATTACAGCTAACACTTAAAGAAAAGTCGTATTAAGAGTTGTGGGTGGAGAGGAGGGTGTATGACTCCTAATGACATATTTTGTATATCATGTTCTTTTTCCCTCTGGTTGCCAATTACAAGCCAGTGTGTGTTCCTTTCCTTGTTTTTTTTTGAAACAAATTTGACTTGGATTTTCTGTTATTGCAGCAAGAGCCTGTCTTGATTATTACAACTTTGTAAAAAGCTGAATTTCTTTTTATTTTTGTGAGTCATATCAGGACAATCAGACTACTGTATCATATGTCAATTTTATCCCTATTATATAGGACTGAAGGTAAAATTTTAGGGCTTAGAGTATCTTTAGTTCCAAGTTGATCATTCATCCTTAACATAACAGAAGGACTTCAAGAAGTTCAAGAGTCTTCCTCTTGAAGAAGAGTATTCACAGTATTTCTTATACACTGGATTATGATTTTTGGTAAAGGTCAGTAATCTGGTTACATTGTGAAAATTAGCAGAGTTCAGTATGTGTTTATGTTTATCCTCCTGAGAAAAAGTGCTCTTTGTATGACAGATTAGAAGAAATATCACCACAAAATTAACAAGATTTTACTATTTAATATGACTTGGGAAAATATTACATACTTGGTATATTTTGCTTAGAATCAGCTCATTGATAAAATTCTAACTCAATGTTATACTGTGTCATATTGACTATATATTCTGTCATATTGAGAATGGAAGGGATCTTACTATTTGGACAAGATCATCTCAATCATTCTCCAGTGACATCAGCCTCTATAATGAATGGCCATTAAATCTAGAATGATCTTGATTTATGTACAAGTCATACAGGTGTCAAGTTTAGAGACCCCAGCTGAGATATGAAGAAAACAAATGTTTCTTAGTTAGGCAGGCACAGTTGGGGATATCAAAATCAGCAAGCACAATATACATAGAGATCAGCTCTCATTCCAGGCTAGAAATGGTTTAAATGCTCTGACAGAATCAAAGGCAGAGAGAGGAAATGGATTAGGTGTCAGTGTCTAATTTGCATAAATCTATTTTCCTTTTACAAGACTTCTTGTTTGTTAACAACAATAATTAACATTCGTTGAGTGGTTGCTATGGCAGGAATTGATCCAAGTGTTAGGAATAAAATATGAGAAACATATGGATATAATCTAAAGGGGCCTCAAAGTCTTACATTAAAAGGAAAACAGAGGAGAAGAAGAAGAGAGGTGTATATGAATGAGAGGGATATGGGAGGACTTTCCACGTGCAACTAAAATAGCTTGAATTGTAGTAATTACTGTGTGATTGAGTGATTTTAATAATGTACTTAATTACATTTTTTCTCAAGTATTCTATACAGCAGTTCATTAAAAATATTTGCATCAGCTACCACTAATGCACTGACACAAATTGATGGTGCACGCCTGAAATGTGACATATGATTTGTCCACCTAACTTCCTAATTGTTTTATTATCATTACTCAAAATTTATTTTTTATCATTATCCAAGAGACATATTTTCCATGATCTTTTTTCTCTGAGAGCTCATCAAAATCATTTAATTTCACTTTGCATTTAATTAATGTAATTTTAGAGAATATCTCAAGTCTAGGGAGGGTTTTTTCCTCAGAGGAGTTTTTGAGCTTTCTTTTTTTTTTAATAAAGATTTATTTATTTGTGCATACAGAATTGGGGTACAGGCCAGAGACTCAGGGGCAGCGAGAGGCTTCACCAGAGACTGAGGGGGGGAGCAGAACAGGCAGATCTACGAAGTACACTGCTGAGAGCAGCGGGCGGGTCAGGAGAGGTCTGCCTCTCCACGTGGATCGCCTCCGGGGCAGGCAGGGAATCGAACTCATGCGGAAGTGATTTCAGATTCTTAGTGTTGTGCTTTAACCCGCTGCCTGCCGTATTAACATCTCTCTAAAGAGATCTGAAGATTAAATATCAGACAGTGCTTATGTGTAGGAGGCGAGTTCTTAGAATGATTGGGGTTTGGTGGAGGAGTAGTGTAAATCTTTACTTCCCTCAAGGGTGTTTTTCTCAATAGAAAAGCATTTGTTTGATGTAGTCTTAATTTTTCTCATTTGTAAGTGTATATTTGATCCCTGCCATATTAGTGCTATTTAAAAATTTTAGAACACTTGTGTTTTTATATTATTCACAAACTCAGTGTTTTTTTTTTTGTTTTTGTTTTTTTTTTTTTTTAAGAATCATGAATTTTGCTGTTCTCACTGATCAATTCTTTAGCATTTGTTACCTATGAGGCAAGTTTATTTTGATGGGCAAGTTTACATGGTGGTATGCTTTTAATTTATATCTTTAGTGCCTTATTGGAAGTAAATGGTGTAATTTCTGACACCCCAAATATATGTGAGGACATTCCAGAGACAGATATGTAGAGAATTATTCAGATTGTTTAATTCACTCATAGGTAGATTGTGTCAGAGTTCCTAAGATAGTTCCCTAAATTTAATGATCCACTAGGAGTATTCACAACACTCAGCTTATGGGCATTCATAGCTATAATTTCTTAGAACAAAAGTATCTAAAGCAAAGTTGGTAAAGAGAAATGACACTCAAGCTGAAGTCTGAAGGAAACCACTCTCAGAGTCCTCTTCCAGTGCAATTGTTTGCTAAGGAAACAAACTGATATTTACCTTGATAATATGAGCTCAACCTCACAATATGAGCTCAACCTCACAATATGAAACCACAAGCTGAAAATACAAACCCCCCCAAAAAAAATTCTAGAAATAATCCATGTGAATGTATTTGATAAAGAATTTAAAATAAAAAGTTAAAAACAAGACAACAAAATCCAAGATTCAAATTCATCTGAGAAACCTAGATGTTGTCTTTGGGACAAAGTTTAAAGTAAATTTATGTAGCCTTTAACTTCTAAACTACTTATTGGAACAGACAAATAGGTTGTGGCCAAGTAAGGAGGCAACTGAAGGGATTAATATCTACACTATAAGGAGCTCTAGTATATTACCAAGAATATCGTTTTCTTAAAGGGAAAGAGAAAAAGCTCAAGAAAACCTATGAATGGTCAATTCACTGAGGAGGAAACGTGATCTATGCAGACACAGCAATAGGGCTTATGATATAATTTATAGTGCCTTCTGGGTGGTATCATTTATAACTCTTCCAAATGTAGACGGGCTATCCATTACAGACTTACATATTGGTAATTGGATTTGTTGTCTTTGATATTTTGTCAACATTTGGTTTTATTTAAACTGTAGGTTTATAATAAAAAGAGTTTGTTTTGAAGTTCTATTTGTTAAGAACGGATAGAACACTTATTATTTCATTTTGATTTGTAAATTAAAAATATTTAGAGATATGGTATGTGGGCTTCCATCTGCACTCCACATATTAGACACCAAATGGAAGCGGTGAGCCTTTGGACAAATAAAGAATAAGATAAAGGCAAATCACACCAGGCCCCTGTACATCTTATGTGCAGCTCTATTATCCAAGCACAAGTTAAACAGTGTATTAACTTGTTGCTGCTGCACTAACAAAAGACCCACCAATTCATGGCTCATAATAGCACAGATATATTGTCTTTTAATTCTAGATGTCAGAAGTTTGAAATGGATTTAACTGAGCTAAAATTAAGGCATTGGCAAGGCTGTGTTCATTTTGGGTGCAGAGGAGAAACTGTTTGCCTTTTCAAGTTGCTAGCTCAGCTTCCATTCCCTGTCTGGTGGTTTCTTCCACGTTCAAAGTCACCTGTAGCGTCTTCCCTCCTCTGATTCTGTGTCTCCTCCATCTTCCCTTGCAGGGATCCCTGTGGTTACATTGGAATCACCCAGATAATCCAAGAACACCTCCCAGCTCAAGGTCCTTAATTTAATCACATTTGCAATGTCTGGTCTGCCAGTCAGGGAATGTAACTACAGGATCAAGATGTAGATATCTTTTTTTTTTTTTTTTTTTTGGGTGGGGACAGTAGGGGCTAAGGATATTATTCTGCCTACCACAAGTGGAAGTGAAAATGGAAAGGTAGATGGAATGTGGGGCCCTTGGAGGAAAATTTTCACTTTTTACTTTGTCACTTTGTACTATTATTAATTTTTCCCAAAAGATATTACTTTAATAAAAATAATAGTTTGAAAACCTTTTTTGTTCTCTTCGCCATTTTTTCCTTTTAGCAAAAAGTAAATTTTATATCGTGCATCTCTTTGCATTCTTTTGATAATCTCTTAAAGTCATTGTGTTTAAATAATCTCATTTAATAATGATATAAATTGGTTTACATGGAACACAATTGAATTACCTAATTTTATATTTGGATAAAGAGAATATCTTTTGGGAGAAGAGTAATTGGGGAATAATGACTGTAAACTAAATTTCAGCATATCATTTCCTCAAAACTAGTTCCAATATGTGTATTAAGTCTTATTCACTAGTACCATTATCCCAGGAGCCAAGAAGTCAGGTTTTTATTTGCTTCCAAGAGTGCCTGAGAAAATATTAAGTAAATACTTGATGACATATTCCTGGGAAAGCTTAACTCTTTTAGCAGTAATAATATTTTTTTTTTCGCTACTCTTGCTGATTCCTTCTTGTCAACAAAATAAATTTAAGCTGTCATAAAATGCATTATTTGAATCAGGGATGTTTTAGAAAATGTACAGTGGACAAAGATAAAAGTAGTTTAGCTGCTCACATCTCTCCTTCCAAAATGATCTCCCAAGTGATCTGGTTGTCTGGGTGTCCTCTGTCTGGACGGGGGTGTCTCATGATAAATATTGTGACCGTAATTTATTTTTGAAACTGGAGGTATGGATGCTGTGTTCCTTTCCACTGCTGTTGGTTCTGGGGTTCTCATTTTAAATAATTAGGGTTGTACATTGGCCTGTGGCACAAGTTAGCCCCTGGCTCATTCTCCCCAAAGTCGTGTCATTGCCGATAGCAGTTCAATCATAATTAATGTATTCACATTTAGGACAAATTTCTAAAAGCTAGGCTTGGCTTCTTATTTATTTGATTGCTTTGTCATGTTCAGCTAAGTAAAATATAGAAACACTAAATCAGGAAAAGATCTTATCTACTTCCCTTTCTCAATACAGAGCACAAACATCTAAACATTTTTAACAGTTTCACGAAACTTCTTTTTCAAAGGTGATATGATCATAACAGTATTCTTTCAAAAATTCCCTTACACCCACGTTCAAGTTATATAAACCACTCCAAAATTATTGGCAGCCTATTAAATAAGCTGAATCAAAGCATACAAGAAAGGTCACTAGAAGGAAAGTTGTCACAGAAACAATTTCGATAGATGTTAATAAAGCAAAACTTATCCCAAGGAAAATATTTTAATGTAGGATTTCTGATTTCTTAAAATTGTTACATTTGATATATGATTGCCTGAGCTCTTATGTTTCATTAACATAATGCTACAAGTGATTAAAATACACAAATATTTTAATAATACAGATCAAGAACATTGTAAGAAAAAGGAGTAAAGACAGAGGGTTCTCAGTCTGGTGTCTCTTTATCATTTTGATGCTACTCTGGTATTCATAACTGCTTCCTCTTATTTTTTTCCTAGTCTAGTACAGTGAAGATGGGTGAAATTTGATCAAGTTCAAGAAAACATTTCTATGGAAAAATCAAAAAGACTTGCTGATAGATTGTGAGAGATGAGAAAAAGGAAAGAACGAAAGGATGGACATTCTATTCCACCATGTAATGGGAGAGAGAAATTTAGACAAGCCCTTTCCCTGCAGACAAGTAGGAAAACTAGTCCTCCTCATCATCACAATCACAACTGTACTCCCAAATCTGCTGGAAGGTATTAGAAAACTCTCAAGGTCATGAAGAATTGGCCAAAGATCCAGAAAAAAGAAACACAAAGAAGTCTAAATCCTGGATTTATGTTACCAGGGCACATTTGTTGACCTAGAAGAGCTGGTTGAAAGACTAAGCAGTACTTTGACAGCAATTTGGGGCTGGGAGAGGTAAGGAAAGTGGAGAGAAAATGAATCCACGCATCACATAGATTTCAGAAGAGTTTTGAGGCATCTGATGGCCTAGAAAATGCATCCTTAAAACTGGCTTTAGATAATCTTGTATTGTTAATGTCTATAGATTTCTGGCAAAAGTAAATAAAAATCCTCTTGGGAGGAAGATAAGTCATATGGGCCTCTAATTATTTCTAACATTTCAAAAGTAAAGCACAATACCTGGCAATGAGGGAAGCAGATTTCACAAAAGAACCGACAGAAAAATAGGGAATAGAGATTTACCCGAAGCCATCCTAAATATTGGAATTAGCGGATTGAGATTTTGAAATATCCATGTATGATTAAAGAGACAAAATCAAAGGTTTTGGTGGAGAAATAGAGCTAATAAAAATGACAGTAGATTTGAAAATTTCTAAGCATTCTAGAAAATATAGTAACTAAAAGTCAAGTGGCAGAACTGAAATTTGAATCCAAAAAGTTTGATGTGAACTTAAAGCCTCTTCTCAAAACTAAGGGAAAATATTTTGGAATTTTGAACTTCAAATTTAACTAATTAGAGTTTAACCAACTTAAAATGGTTTTCAGCTACTTACTGGAAACATTAACCATCTTACAAAAGATAGAAAATATGCAAATATGGTTAAATATGCAACTGGGTAACAAAAATTTTAAGCCACCAATATAAAAACCATTATAGTTCAACAGAACGTTTGTCATTCTCTTGACACTAAAGAAGAAGGTGCACTAAAAATGGAATGAAATTGCAGAGGGAGATCAGCTTCTATGACTTACATGATTTTCATCTTTCATTTTTTTTGTTAAAAAGTTGCACATGGGGCCCTCCCTGGTGGCCCAGTGGGTTAAAGCACTGCACTAAGAAGCTTAAGCCACTTCCTCAAGAGTGCCCTGGAGAAGATCCACATGGCGAGGCAGACCTCTCCTGAACCACCCGCTGCTCCCCTCAGCAGTGTACTTTATCTTAACACAGAACACCCCCATGGCTAAAATTTCAGCAAGCTTGCTATGTTTTAATGTAGCTTCTTGGGAATGCATGATAACAGGTTGCCTGGAATACCACTGTACCTGAGACCAGAATTAGATTAGATAATTTACCCATATACCACAGACATGGTGAGGGATTACTAAAGTACCCATGCCCTGAAAACTCACTCATTAAAAAAATTTTTTATCCAGTTTTGATAGTGTTGTTGGCAGTTCAAAAATCACCCCATTCATAGATTCCCTCACCCAACACTATATTCCTTCCTGCAGTTATATGTCCAAAGCTGTCTGATAGGTGTCTGATAGGTGCAGGGATACAATGACTTGACTTTTTAGCTCAACAGAGATCACTGTTACAGGACACCTTAAGCTACAGAACACTTCAGGGACTTAACTGAACTTAGTATGGTTCTCTCTTACGGATCTTCCTCTTCCCACATCAGTTTCTGTTCCTTCACAAATGGTGATCCATCCTCTCCTCCAACCTTTCATCTATGCTTGCCTCAATCCATTCATCTCATCTCTCTCTTTACACTTCTGTTAAGTCTTCCTGTCATTTCAGAAGAGACATTGTTCTTTTCAGTATTTCTTTAGATAATTATTCTGCTATTCTGTTCTGTTTAACTAGTTTCCAAAAGATGTAAATAAATGTGCAATGTATAGCATGTTAACAAACTTTATGATGTTTGCATAAAGTGCATCTGTTACTGAATTGGCTAAATAAATTTACATAAACATTAGTTTTGGTTTCACTAAATTATCTGCAGGGGGCAGCAGAGTGATTTTAATGCAAAAAGATTAAAAAGAAAAGTTTCCTTTTCCTTTTCTCTCCCTCTCCTTTCCCTCCTCCCACTTCTCTTCTAGCTCTTTCTCTCTCCCACCCCCACTAAAAGGCAACAAACTCAGTAGTTATAAGAGTGCACAATTAGAAGACAGAGTGAGTGGATAGATAAATAGGTTTAGGAGGGCTCAAAAGGGTGAGAGATTATTGTAGACAAGACAGATAGTTTAAAAAATAATTATTACATTGATCACATAACTAAGAGACAGACTTTGAAGTGAGATTTCTTGGATGTGATTTCTGTCTCTATCACTTACTAGCTGTATGACTGGAGAAATTAGTTAACATCTCTGACTTCACTATCTTTAATTGCATAAAAGGGCTAAGAATGATATTTAGGGCCCTCCCTGGTGGCGCAGCGGGTTAAAGCACAGCACTAAGAAGCTTAAACCACTTCCACATGAGTTTGATCCCCACCTGCCCCGGAGGTGACCCACATGGCGTGGCAGACCTCTCCTGAACCGTCAGCTGCTCCTCTCAGCAGTGTACTTCATCGATCTGCCTGTTCTGCTCCCCACTCTGTCTCTGGTGGTTTCTCTCACACTCCGCATCTCTGGGCTGTACCCCAGTTCTGTATGAATAAATAAATCTTTTTTTTTAAAGATTTATTTATTTGTGCATACAGAACTGGGGTACAGGCCAGAGGCTCAGGGGCGGCGAGAGGCTTCACCAGAGACAGAGTAGGGAGCAGAACAGGCAGGTCGACGAAGTACACTGCTAAGGGGAGCAGCGGGTGGGTCAGGAGAGGTCTGCCACGCCATGTGGTCACCTCCGGGGCAGGCGGAAATCGAACTCATGCAGAAGTGGCTTTAGCTTCTTAGTGAAGTGCTTTAACCCACTGCGCCACCAGGGAGGGTCCATAAATAAATCTTTTTAAAAAAGAATGATATTTATTTTATAGGGTTATTGAGAGGATTAGATAAGATTATATTTATAAAGTACTTAGGGCCTTGGGTGATAAGCAAAGAAAGAACCCAATAAATGTTATTTGCTGTGGAAATACTGAGATCTTGCAAAATATAAACATGGTTACTAGTTGCTCCTGTCCACTTTTATTTGATATTGCATTTATTCCCAAACATTTATTTGTGAATTTTTCTTTTATAACAACATATAATTTTATACTGAAAAATATTATGATGGCTTCCTGGTAAATCACTAGCCTGCAGTAAGTCTCTAACCCTGAGGGCAGGGCAGAAGTAAAATAAGGAGTAGGGTGTTACAGAGTTTGAATTCCTTGAAATTCATACTGTTAGCATTGTTCTTCCACCTCTGTGAAATTGTTAACATTTGTCCTGGGCACCTAACAGTAAGTAGCATAAGCTAGAGTAAGGGACTTGGGGCTGAGTGTTTAACTGGTGGGCGCACACACTTGTGGGTAAACCAGTAAGTCGGGTCACATGTCTTACCAAATGAGCTCACAGAAAGTACAAACAACAGGGCAAGCAGGTACTGGTCTATTTTTTTACACAGCTACACACAGAGAAAATTCAGCTCAGATGGGCAGGCAAGTATTTGAGTTTTAGGCAGTCAAGGCTCAAAATCAGGAGGTGAAAGAGCAGGCCATGAGGCTCAAAATCAGGAGGTGAAAGAGCAAGCCATGAGGAACAATAGGTCAGGAAGGAATGGTCACTAGAGTTTTGTGATATGTATTCAAAATCCATGCAGAGGTTCCACATCATGGGGAGGGATCCCAAGAGCAAAATGACAATGTTCTCTTAACTGGTTTCAGGTTATGGCTATGTCTAACATTTAATATCAAGAAATAAATGTGACTGGAAGAAGTTTGCTTCAAATAACGTTTGTAGGCAGATAAATCAATTTTTTGAGTAAACAGTGAAAATTTAGGGACCTTATAATTTAAAGTAACTTTACTAAACTTTTTATTTTGGCTACTACAACCTTAACTAGCATATCATTGTTCTGTCTGTCTCTTGTGCACACAGTTCAAAGAGTCTTGAAAGAAAGGTAGAATAAACCTTTCTCTTGTCTTGAACTACGCATTTCCTTTGTCTTCTCTTCTGCTCTGCTTCTTGGATACCTATATCCAAAGGGCACAACTAAAGAGAATCCAAAATCTTTAGTTTTTTCAGAGAGGTGAATTTACTAGACAAGGTCGGTCATTTTTCTCTTCTTACATTGACTTCTATGGCATATCTTTGTAACTCTTGCCTCCCCCCCACCCTTTTCTGTTCTTCTAAACATTCACTCTTTCTAGTAGATTAAGCTGGGATATTAGGGGAGTGGGGTTTTGGTGACAGGGATTAACATAGAGAGAGGGAGTCTCATCCTGCCAAATACATTTTAAGAATCTGTGGCTTTGAACAGTATTCTCTTGGCTCTTAAATTGCTGCTTGTAGATTGTGGTCTGACCTGAGATGGGTTTGGGGGCTTCTATCCATGGAAATTGTTATTTGGAGTTTCAAGCCAGAGGAACTAAATGGAAAGAAAACAGGGCTAGCCAGCTGGAGAGGTGAGTTTTTTCCCAGTCATGTGACCAAATCACTCTGAGCCTTAAGGCCATTGGGTTGTTTTCTATTGTGGTCATATCCTTGAGTAGGCACTAAAATAACTGGTTATCAAAAACTTCTAATGCCATCAGAAAATTCTACTGTCAATATAGCATCATGTGGAAAAAAGATTATAGATTTGATTAAGAAACTTGTAATATTACCAGATTCGTAACTGCCTAACAGAGACTTAATCCTAGATCTATCTGTTTTCAAAACTCATGTTTTTAACCACTAAAAACCTTAACCT
>NW_004567104.1:39853564-39936285 GCF_000260355.1 Condylura cristata
TTTTTTTTTCCCTGTTTGCACTGTTTCTTCCTCTTCCTGGAGAATTCTGCCTTGTGGTAGGAATTTTTAGCACAGAGAATTTTTTCCCTCTCAACCAAAATCTAGATGCATATAAACTAGCTACATTAAGTAGAGAGGATTTTGGAGGGAGGATAAACCTGAATTCCAAATATCTGACAAATAAAAAGGGCTCAAATGTTCAGTCTAGCTCTTCAAAGGTGAAAATGGGTAGAAATCAGTACTGAATTGTGATAAAATAATGTCTTCCCAAGATGTCCATGTCCTAATCTCTGAAAAGTATAAATATCTAACTTTACATGGGTAAAGGGACTTTTCAGATGAAATTTAAATTGAGATGGGAGATTAGGCTGGGTTATCAGGATGGTATGATATAGCCACAATGGTCTTTATTGAGAGAGAGAGTTACAATCAGAAAAGATTTGACAAGAGGACAAAGATGGGATGATGCATCCAGAAGCCAAAGAATGCAGTGGCTTCTAGAAACTGAAGAAAGAAACCTAATAGATCTCTTTTGTGTCCAAAAAGAACACAGCCATGCCCGAACCTTGCTTTTTTGCCCTATCAGGTCTACTTTGGACTTTTGACTTCTAGAAGTGTGAGATGAATATGTGTTATTTTAAACCACTGGTTTGTGGTCATTATTATAGTAACAATAGAAAAATAATACACTTATGATGCCCTAGAAGATCATAGAGGGGTTATAGAGAGTAATTTTATGCAAAAACTTTCAAAGGAAATTATTTTATTCCAAACTCCCCAAACTTCAGAAAACTTCTTCAAGTTACTGTGACTGGGAAATTTAAAGAAAATGGGCCCACAATCGATAAATACATTGCTTCACTTTTTTCAATCCAAGTTTAGAAATATCTGTTGATGTTGGGCAAGTTTAAGGCCTTATTGTAAAGCTTATCTGTGCACAGCAGAAGTGAGAAGAGGACCAATGAGCTGAAAGATAACCCCATCAATTTGCCTCTTTTGTCACTGCTTCAGCAATTCATACAGGAAATCTATTGCTGTGTCAAGTTCCAGAGAAGAGGTTTTTTCTGTCCCAAGTTACCAATCAGGCAAGAGCATAGAGTTGAAGGAAGAAAGTAGGAAGAAAGGTTAGCTCCGCAACTGACAGGCTAAGAATTTCCAGTACGGAGAAGAAAAGCCCATAGAACCTCACCATGCCCTCGGCTGTTTCTATACCTGTGAGAAGGGAAAGTGCTGAGTGAAGGGCAGTCAACAAGAAACCAGAAATGCCCTGCACTTGGAGGACTGCTGACCTTCCGCTGCTACTGACCGTGATTGTATTTGTGGCTGGTAAGTGTAAACTGTCTTTGGGAGAGTGAGAGGACAATGATGCTTAGAAACCTGGCCGTGGCTCTTCCTGAAAGCCAGGCTCTTTGCCTTTTTTGTGGAGCATGCAAGATACACTCAATCATAGATGTGGCGGAGGCAATTACTCTCAGATTTATTTCACTTTATTATACTCATTTTCCTCTTTGTCTTTGTCATTCTACTTTATGTCCTACGGCAGCTTTTCAAGTTTATAATTCGCCTCACTGTCTACTTCCTCATTTTCCCCGCCACCCTTATATGTACAAGGCAGAATAAATGAAGTCGTTTCTAGTCACAACCCAAGTCACCTTGCTTCTCTTTATGTTCTCCTTTATTTTTTTTAAGAGAAAATTAAATATATCTCAACCGATTTAGGTCGGGATTGTTAACAATACTGATGAACAAAGTGCACTGCTTTCTATCACTTTCTATGACCAGGTGCTTTAAAAAATATAATCCATGTAGTTTGGTGGTGTGTCTGTAATGTGAGTCTGTATTTATCTTTAAGATGTGTGAACTAGAAGAGGGTTAGATAACACCTTCTTCAATGTCTAGGTTTCTGTAGGAGTTGGAGAGAACTCAGGCTGTTCAGGTGTCCTGGGTTCACTCTAGAAGGCTAGTAGGAGTTGATGTGGGAGGAAGTTTTCAGGTTTCACTTTTAGTAGATGGAAGCAGCTGCAAGGAAACAGTGTGGCTGGTTTTAAATATTATAATTTTATAATTAAAAAAAAGAAGAAAAATCTCATATGAACGGCTTTAAAATTTTATCTGCCTTCCACCCCAAAATCTGTTTTCTACATGTTACGTTTCCTAATGAACTTACCTAAAATAACTCCACTGTCTGATGTTACTGTATAGAGTACTTTACTTTCACAATCTTTCTTTCCTTTGATCTGTATAGCAACCCAGCAAAGTAGGTGTGGAAGATATTTCTCTGTCTTACAAAGGTAGAAACAGAGAGGTGACATGATTTGTCTACTGGAGTCACAGAGTCATGCCTGGTAATAATGCATGTCGTAAGCATCACTAACGTTTGAACAGGCAGTTTTCTCCAACATTTAGTGTCTACACTTTTCACTGAAGAGCAACACGGTTGGAACAAAGTCAAGTCAACTCTTAAACTTTGTAAACTTAACAGGCTACTTCTCACTTGAAAAAGAAGTCAAAAATTTTTAATCTGTCTGTAGTTGGGATCTTGTAGAAAGCTCTGGCAGAAACCTGAGCAAGACTCAAAGGGACCCAGAAAGCAAGTGAGGCATGTTTTCGAGGCCTAAAAGTGAGCGATGTATGTCAAGTTACACTATGACTTTTGGGTATTGGGTAAAGGAAAAAAAAAATCTCACTAAGATCAAAACAATTGATAATTTTGAATTTTAATTGTTTAACATGTTGAGGTTTAAAAGTGTTCCTGAACACAACTCGGAGATACTACACATATCAAATCTCTGGTCTCTTCTTGATAAAGTATTTGGGATCAAGATACAAAAAACAATTACTTTATATGCAGTGATTTGACATGATAAACTTACCATGAAACAATTCAGAATATGAGAATCAAATCACTTGGGACATTAATTTAGGTCTTAACTGACTTTTTTTTTTTTTAAAGATTTATTTATTTATGCATACAGAGCTGGGGTATAGGCCAGAGGCTCGGGGCGGTGAGAGGCTTCACCAGAGACAGAGTGGGGAGCAGAACAGGCAGATCGACGAAGTACACTGCTGAGGGGAGCAGCGGGCATGTCAGGAGAGGTCTGCCACGCCATGTGGTCACCTCCCGGGCAGGCGGGAATCGAACTCATGCGGAAGTGGCTTTAGCTTCTCAGTGCAGTGCTTTAACCCGCTGCGCCACCAGGGAGGGCCTTAACTGACTTTTTAATTAATGTTTCCTTGTTATTAACACCGAATAGAAATAACTCACTTTATTATACAAAGAACTTCACAAAGGAGCAAGAGAGAGAATATCTACAATATAAAGCAGCATTAAAGAATCTATTTTTTTTGTTTACTTATTTGCTTATAAGTTCAAGCAATGTGGTAGTTTGCAGACAAGGTTAGAAAGAAAACACCTGAGGGGAAAACATAAACAACTCAGGTTGTCCACTTGGAGCAAAGTTCTCCAATTCTGTGCAACACCTTGTATTCCTGTCACCAAGTATCACTTCTCCCTCTTTTTTTTTTTTTTAGCTTACTATCATATGAGTTTTCTTCTTATGTTCATATTAATATTCTGACTTCTAATCAAAATGAATCTACCTTTTATTAAAGATACTGATGTTGAACTTACGCATTGCTGCAAAGGAAGCCTCCTCCACCTTTTATCTTATTAGAGTGAACTTGGACAAATCATTATCTTCCACTAGGGGGCAAGCAGTAACAAGAAGAGAAAAATCAAGCTAGGGCTGTTAGGTAGCTTCAGCAGCTTTTGCAAAAGATGGATGGTAAAACAATTGGGGAAAAAGAGTTAATTGTCATCAATTTCAGCCTTATCTTTTTTTCCTAGTTTGTGATAATTGTGAATTTACACATGATTACCTTTAGGAAATATTCATGCTTAAACAATTAAACAACCAAAAGTCTTTATACACTTACATAGATAGAGGGTATGTGTGTGTTTGAATAGGGCCTTAAAGTTGTTAGTAATCTAAATTAGATTGAGAATAGCAATAAGGAGATGGGAAGAAATGAAAAGGTTTACAGAAGGTAAATTTTTTCCCAATAAGGTCATAATTATTTCAGTGAATGGTGCTAGTTAGTTAAAAATCTCAGTTGTCATTTGGTGTTTACTTTGTATATGAAAAAATCAATCTGTGCAGTGATTAAAAATCAGTGACCACTGATAAACTTTTGTTCCTCTACCATGTGATCACTGACACAGTTAATCAAGTCTTGACTAGGGAGGGAGATTTGGGGTTATGACTGGGAGCAGATTGACTCTGAAATGAATGATGCTAATTTCACCTAATTATCAAACCCAAAGCCACACACAAATATGGGTTACAGAAGATAGTTAACACTGAACAAACAATTCTGAAGTTATCCTAGATAGAATTTGTATTCATTTTGGAAAGAAATAATTCTAAGCAATAAAACTTACTTGAGTTTAAGGAAAGCAGTATAAAAAAATCCCAAAACAAAGCCGAAAGTTTTTAGAAGCAAACTATTTTTTCAAAATTCTGTTCCGTTGAGTTGTTGATACTATTGTGGCTTCTCCAGGAATCAGGTTCAGGTAGAGCTTTAAGTAGAGAATGTTTCTCTGGGAAGACCCTTGGAAGAAACACTGGAAGAAAAGGCAAGGATGCGGACACCCGTGTCAGATTCCCTGTGTAACATTAGAGTGAGAATGACCCCAGAGGCTCAGCATGGAGTCAAAAAGACTGGCCTTTACATTTGCATCACAGTGGGTTATTGCAGGCAGTGACTGCCCTTGGAAAGGTGGGGTTTTGGGTAAAGAAACTAAAGTGACCCCTGAAGTGCTGGAAATTGAAGACTCACTGGAGAGAGTGCTAGTAGTTGCAAGGGCACAAACCCATTCCTTGCCAGGGATTCTGGGGCATATACTATGTCCACCCAACTGCCAGCTCAGTCTCAGTGTTTTTCATTCCTTCCCGAATTTCTGAGTTTCTATCTGGTATTGCTTCCCTTCAGCCCAAATAATTTATTTTATCATTACCAAATAGTGTAGGTCTGGTGATAATTAGTTTCCTTGAATATGTTTCATTCTTGAAGTGTAATTTTGCCAAATACAGAATGCTGGTTTGACATTTTTTCCCCCAAACAGTTAAAAAATGTTTTAGTATCAGCCCTCCCTGGTGGCGCAATGGGCAATGGGTTAGGACGCAGCACCGCAAGCAAGCCATAGCCGCTTCACTGTGAGTTGGATCCCAGCCGAGGAGGTGACCGGCAGCCCTCTCCTGTCTCCACCACTGCTCCCCTCAGCAGTGTACCTCCACACTTCGTCTGTCTGCCTGTTCTGCTTCCCACTCTGTCTCTGGTGAAGTCTCTCACTACCCCTGCACCTCTGGCTTGTACCCCAGTTCTGTATGAATAGATAAATAAATCTTAAAAAAAAATGTTTTACTACCTCTGATGAGAAGTTAGCAGTCAAATTACTGTTGACTACAGTATATTCTATTATTATTATTATTATTTTGGTTTCTTTAAAGGTTATTTTCATATAGATCCTGCTTGGTTATTACTAAGTCCTTGAATTTGTAGATTTATGTTTGCAGCAACTTTTTGCAACTTTTCAATCACTATTTCTTTATTTGTCAACTTTTTATGTTAGAACATTATTTTACTTTACCATATTTTTCAATTTTGGAATTTCCATTTATTTTTTAAGTTTGTTTCTTTTCTTTGTTGATATTCATCATGAACTTATTTTTCTTTTGTATCACTGAGCATTGTATGTCTGCTTTTTTTCTGATAATTTGAGTATCAGGGTTAACTTGAGGTTGCTTCCCTTTTATGTTTTCTATCCTAAGAATGGGACACATGTTTCTAGTTGTTGATAAGTTAAATAATTTTACTGAGTCATGAATATTTTATTATAGAGATTCTGGATTCTGTTGTATTTCTCTGTTCATTTCTTCATTCTCCCCTCCCTGGAAGCACATAACTTAGGCTCAAATTGAAAACTGTCTTTTGGAAAGTGTTTAAGGTCTCAGTTCTTTTATCTTTAACTAATTGGCTTCAAGTGTGTCCTGCTGTGTGTGACACAGGGTCACTCAGGGATGTAGGTAGAGTTTAAAGGTGTTTCTCTCTCTCTCTCTCTTTCCCACAGACCAGCCTTGTCCCCCAATACATCCTCCTATTTCTCAAAAAACTGAGAATTTCCACTAGAGCTATAGCTGTACAATTGCAGTGCTAACTGCAGCCTTCCCAAAGACTAACCGTGATAGAAATGGGGCCCACTCCCCCAACCCTGAGTCATTTTCTTCTTCTAAGAAGTGACACTCCTCAAGAGTATTCTTGGTTTTTCCACTCTTACACTGGCTTCAGATAGTTGCTTTTTCATTTTGTACAGAATTTATATTTATTATCTGTGGAAACTTACTCAGCCATGAAAAAGTAAGTTTTTTCAAGTCCAGATCTTTTAAATTTTATTATGCTTTTTTCAGCTGATACTGGTTTGGTTGCTATTATTGTATTAGGCATTGAGATGGGGTATACTATAGTATTAAATGCTCTTTTGTTTTCTAAATTTACCCATGTATTGAAAGTTTTGGTGTTTGTCTTTCCTCAATAAAATCTTGCTTCCTTTCTTCCCAGCTTCCAGGTTATTATATCTCTCTGTGTTAAGTCTGAAGATCTGTCATAGGATATAATTCTAATCACATGTCATAGTTCAGAAATGACTTAGTCTTTTTAGAGAGTGATTTATTTCTTCATCTATAGAAGGAGATTTCCTCCCTTGTGATACGACTAAGAAGCATAGCACTTTCAGGCTGGAAGATCGTAAGAAACCTTCAAATTAAATTGTTTTGTTCTACATATGGGCAAATAAAGTCCAGGGATGGTCAAGGAATTATTAAAGATATTACCTAACTTGTGGATGAGTTGAGCTTGACACTACCACCTGAACCAAAAATAAAGGTAAAAGAGATGTGACATGTATGTATGGGAAGATCTATGATTTTTTTATGTTTGCACTTAAAATGACAGCAAACTTTTCACTGGAGAGAAGTAGGTAAAGGGTTGAGACACTTGTTGAGGAATAATATGTCAAAGCTAAATGTGAGTCAGTTTTTGCATCAGTTCATAAAAAGGAGAGGGTCAGCCATATATTAGACCCTGCTCAAGGAGATTCTCCACTCAGGAAGATTAGAAACTAATAAGAAAGATACACATTAAATTATCGCAAATAATTAAATACCACAGGCTATTAGAAGAATTAGAAGGAAAGAGAAAAATTTATAATTGGTGAGTGTAATCTGGTCTGTGGGTTAGGAAGTACTTCCTCTTGTAGTGATATATAAGTTAAAGAGGGGCAAAAACAGGTGAGAAGGGTCGAAGCAGTAAACCTTTCAGATAGGTCAACAGCCACTCTGAAGGTCAGAGGGAGATCAACTATGATTGAAGTGGTAAAAGCAACAGTAGTCAACTGTGTAGAGGTCCAGAAGAAATTCTGGGAGGGGGAAAAAATAAGAGATGTACAGAGAAAAAGAGGTGAGACTTCAGGAAGCCCCCATATTCCTATACCTAGGTGGAAAGATAGGCTTTCAGAGAAGACAGAGGCACAGGGGAGTGGTAGAAGCTAAGGAAGGGGTTTTACAAACAAGAACAGTAGTTAATAGTTTCAAAATCTACCAAGAAATCCAGGACCAAAAGTACTGAAGAAAGACAAGAAGTCTGACCTTAAACTTTTGATAATAATCTTCTAAATTGTGCTTTAAATGGAAGATACCAAGATTGTTGGTATCAAGGACAAGGTGGGTGCAAGGTGGGTGGGGAAGAAATTTAAACTGTGGGCACAGGCCACTCATTCTAGAAGTCTGCAGGAAAGAAAGGAGAAAAGGTCATAGCTTGAAGGAGAGAGCTTTTTTTTTTTTTCTATTAATATAGGGGAAACCTGACTGTGTTCAAAGGATATTATTTGAGAACCTTCAAGTATTTTCCCGAACTGGGTATGTGCAGATGTACCTTGATGTAATTTAGTGATTTCTTTCCCTTTCCCTTGCCATCTTGTTATTTTACCACGAATTCCTTACTTCCCCAAGGTTCATCTATACAGACATAAGATTATATAGATTATTTGATCCATTGTGTGTTACTAGCAATTTTCAAAAACATGACCCAGTAGTAGATTCAAAATAATGAGATTAGTAATTTTTATTCATCAGATATTATTTGATTTACCTTCACTGGCTCCTTCCTCACTATGCCCCTGTGGCTTGGCTAAACTAGTGGTTTAAAATGAATTGTGAATAATAGTCACTTACAGAACCTAAAATATTAAAGATAAGGTGATGCCATTTCCTGTGAATTAAGACTTCAAGGTGGAGAGTTCAAGGTGGAGTAGTTGGGGATCTAGATCTTTACGATTTTTTCCACAATTCTGATCTAGGGATAAGAACAATGACCTATGTCTTCTGTCACCCAGACTGTCATCTTGGATATTCCTGTTGTCCTTGATATGGGGCAGATGACTACTGACCTTCTAATTGATACATTGTCCAAAGCAGAGTTCTTTAACTTTCTCCTGTGATGAGGTTTCTGGTAACACACACCTTGCCTCATTCATTCTTCTATCCTCAGAGCTCTGCATAGCTAGGTGACTTGGAATAGATATTCTCAGAAAATTCTGTCAACCTGAACTCCTTAATGTCTCTGGCATCTGTATCTACTCCTGGCCTTTCTGCTTCTCACACAGAGACTAAATATCCGTCTTTTTCAAAAGCAAATTTACTTTGCTCTTGTCTCATCTCCTCCTAGTACCGTCAGGATCCTGCTTATAGTTAACCGCCTTCATTCTTACACTTTCCAGCTGTCCCTCTTTCTATTTATAAATGTGCCATGTTTTCCTCTATTCGCACATGGCCTCTCCGTCCACATAGAGCCAGCTGCTGTTTCATTTCATTCAAGTTTGACACAAAAGATAAAGCCATTATCTCACTCTCCCAGATGTTCTGTGTTAAAGTTGTTATTGAGGTATCATTGGTTTACATTACTGTATCTGATTCAGAGGTATAGGTTCACACCTCTGAACATCAAAATGCTTGAAAGACAATGTCTCTATTTGTTGGCAATTACTTCTGCTCAGCTGCTTGCAGTCCAGCTCTGTTTCTCTCTCTCTCTCTCTCTCTGCCTCTCTCTCTCTCTGCCTCTCTCTCTACTTACACCTCTTTCTCTCAGCTCCTAAAGTTCTCTGACCATCTTGTTATCTTGTTAACAAATCCTTCCTTGCTTTAAAACTTTCCCACACTGAAATTTGGTTCAGTGGCTTTAATACACTGCACTTATTTTTTAGTTTGCTTCACTGTTTTGGCTAACTCTATTTCCTCCAACAGATGTGTAATTAGAAATGTTTAAAGGACTCTGGTTTTGGCCACTTTTCTGATTTCCACAGCAGAGACTGTAATTTGGCAGCATATGGTCTAGTTCTGTCTTGCAGATACTTTAGTTGGCTCATGTAATATATTTTAAAATTTGAATTGTCAACATTTTAAATATCCCCCCAAATCCTGACCTAGTGTCTAGTGTTGCTTTGAGAATTAAATTAGATGATTCATCTAAAGAATTTCACTCTGTGTCTGAACTTTACATTCAATAAATGTACCTTAATTATTATCTTACAGTTTTTAAATTCATGGATATTATTTCCTAACTTATTAATTAGCTACTGTAGATTGACTTGATGGTTATTGCCAGTGTTTTTTTTTTTTAAAGATTTATTTATTTATGCATACAGGACTGGGGCACAGGCCAGAGGTGCAGGGGCACTAAGAGGATTCACCAGAGACAGGGGAGCAGAACAGGCAGGTTGATGAAGTACACTGTTGAGGGGAGCAGCGGGTGGGTCAGGAGAGGTCTGCCGTACCATGTGGATCACCTCCGGGGTAGGCGGGGATTGAACTCATCCGAAGTGGCTTTAGCTTCTTAGTGCTGTGATTTCACATGCTGTGCCAGGGAGGGCCTGCCAGTATTTTTTTTTTTTAATTGAAAACTATGTTGAAATTAATACCCTAGTACACAAATCTTTATTTGTCAGATATGCATACATATTACATATACATTATGTGTTCAGCCAAACACATTGTCTCATGATCATTGAAATATATTTAGACAATATCTGCCATGGACCAGAGACTAAGTTTATCTTTATGACTTACTTTTGGACTATGATGGTAACTGCCTCAAAAACAAAAAATTCAGCAATTTTTAAAAATTAACAGTGTCCTAATCAAATGATATAGACTTTGTGATTATGTTGCTTTAGAAAATAGGGTCAAATTTTTATATGACATAATTTATTTTGCTTTCTAGATTCTATTCACCCATTGAAATAATCTTGTGTTTTAGAGTTTCCTAATTAAATATTTCTTACTTTGCTTTTTAAAAAATCATTGGGTCTTTGGTTTTTCTCTATTTTGTGCCAGAAAAGTATAATTATAGCTACAACCAAAGTGACTTTCTACATATTACTTAATCTAATTGTTGGTCAGCCTGTTTATATCTTTTACCCATTTATTCAACTGTGTTGTCCATCTCTCTCCCTCCTTTTCCTTACCATAGATGCGATGACTATTGTAAAGGTTTTTGTTTGCATATATTTATTTTATGCAATCTTTCTTTATTCGTTTGGTCATATAGAAGTTTAAAATTTGTTCTATAGTCAAATTTCTCGGTATTTTCCTTTATGGCTTTTATGTTTTGTATCAGGATTGTAAGAATTTCTTCACTTGAAGTGACTCACGTTTGCTGTGGATTTTCCTAGCATTGAATGTGTTGCATCCCAAGAAACCTCCAGTCTCTGGCAAACCAAGATGTTAGTCACTCTACTTCCTGCTTAAGAAAAATAAATTATTCATGTTTTCTTCTAATAATTTAAATGCTAGTGTAAGAAGATAGGCGCCTAACTTTATTTTTTCCCATGCGCATAGATAGTATTTCTAATAGCATTTATTAATGATATAAATAATCATTCTTCCCCTTGTGAATTTGAATGACTACTTTCATCAGATACTAAATTCTTATACATGAATGGAGTTGAAGCATAAGTGCTTCAAAGGTTAAGAATAATTTGTGCAAAACTACAAGAATATAAATGGGAGAGCAAAGACGTTAATCGATTTTCTTACTCTAATTTTGTATTAAAAAAATTTTAATCTTGGCCCTCCCTGGGGGTTCAAGTGCAGCACTGCAAGCTAGCTACAGCTGCTTCAGTTCAAGTTGGATCCCGATGGCCCCGGAGGTGACCCACATGGTGCAGCAGACCTCTCCTTATCTCGCCCGCTGCTCCCCTCTGCAGCATACTTCCTAACTGCCTATTCTGCTCCCCACTCTGTCTCTGGTGAGTCCTCTCACTGCTCCTGCACCTCTGGCCTGTACCCCAGTCTGTATGTATAAATAATAAATCTTAAAAAACAATGTTAGTCTCTGCTAAAGTTTTGAGTTCCTTCCCAATATTCTGCTTACTGAACACTTAGTTAGATACTGTCACCTACTAAATCAATGTCTTTTAAAGTGTAAAATCTAAATCCTATAAAATCTTTTGGGGTCCCTCCTGATAATAAGCCCTGGGCTGGGTTTTTTTTCCTGGGCAACATGATATCTCTGTTTCTCCTACTAGACTGGGTCTGTCTTATTCGTTGCTGTGGAAACTCTATTTAATCTGATTTTTGGTGTTTTCACTTCTTACATAATTGTAGATTCACTTCTTACATAATTGTAGATGTGTTGCAGTCACGAGAAGAGGTGAATTAGTTCAGGTTCTTCTTACATTACCATCTTGACATAGAGTATATTATTATGTAATTGCTTTCATTTACTCAATTTATATTTGATATTTATTCATGTTTGTTTGCAATTGTAGTTCATTACTAGAAATAATTTTTATGCTAAGATTCCAAATGGCTTCAAAATAACCTCCTTTCTTGGAAAAATTCTGATGTAGAAATAAAAAACATGATTAAAATGAGAAATGTCATCTTTTGTGTTTTAGTTTCTTTTTTGGAAGCAAGGATTCAGGTTAATTGGAATATTTAGCTATGGGACATATGAAAGAGAAAAAATAGTAATTTTGAAAACATGTTTAATTCATATTGTTAAAATACAAACATTTATTTTTCCTTTCTGTTTTCCTTCCATATGAAAATGCTATCTCTGGGAAAAAATCCTGAAATGCTTATTTTGTGCAAAAAGCATAATAGTAAAGCTGAGACTTTTGTTTTAGTCCTGGCCTTTTTTCAGATCCTGATATTTCCTGTAGCCCCTCTATAAACATGTTCTTTGCACATATTATTAGTTTTATTTGACATGCTTTTTACTTTCTTTTTCTTTCACTTATCATTGATCTCATCTATTGGATGGTATATAAATTTCTGCTTGATGCATAATAAATTGTTCCTAAACATGTATTTTCTCACTGTGACCCAAGAGAGGAAGCAAACTAAGACCTGTAGCCTTAGTTTTTTTTTTTCTTAAACACTTTTATTAGTGTCAGTCCATCATTTGTTCTGTATTCTGTTTGTCAAAGAGTTAGGACAGTTCTTACTCAAGAGGAGGAAATTTTACAAATACATCAAGAGAGTAGAACATTAGGAAACATCTTAAAGGTTGCTGCTTATCCTCTATATTAGGATAAGATGCTTGTGGTACATTTTCCAGCTTATCACTTGTTGCTATTATAGCTCATGTAAATGTATAATTATTTGATTTTTTGATTACTATCTATTATCTCCATTTAGATTGAGGGTTATATGCTTATTCACTGGCTATTCTAATTAAAAGATTAATATAATTTTCTAATGCACATTAATATAATCGTTAACTTTACTAGTACTAAAAATATGATATACTTGACAAGTGTTAACACAGATGCCATCTGAGTGAAAATACTAGGGATAGCCTGATCATCATCTTAGAAAACTGAACAGGAAACATTTCCTTTACTTCCAAAATTTATCATAACATTAATGAATCTACCACCAGATAGCTTCAGTAGAGGAAATAATCACACGAGTTTTTATTGTAACCATTCCTGTTGTCTATTTAAGTAAATAACAGGATTTGTTGAAAATTGGTGATGAGTTCAATTATTCATATAAGGACACAACTATTTTTAAATTATATATCAAAATAAAGTTATAAATTTGACTCCTTCCCCTAAAATTAAAAAGATCATGAGTTTTCTGGCTGTCATAGAGGTTTTCTAATTCCCAAATCATAAATGAAATTTCTATATTATTGGTAGAAATATAATTAACCTATTTGGATGATAATTCATCTAATTTTCAGGAAGCCTAAAAAAGGAGACAACTTATTACAACTCCTAGTTTGAATTCATTTTTAACTCTAAAAATTGTTGGGGAATAATACTTTCATATCTAATATCCACAGTAAGTGGTTTTATAAAAGCAAAATCTTCAGTAACTAAAGACGTGGGGCAGATATTTTGTTTTCTGGAGTGAGAAGATTAATTATGAAGTTTTCTTAGAGCATTGACTATCATATTGGTGATTAGAAAAAGTAATTGCTTAATGTAGTTACATAATACTTATTCTCAAAATGAAATTTGAATTGCCAGATTTTTCTCTGATGAAGGCCCAGTCTCAAAGTTGCCTTCATTTAAAATGAGACCGTGAGATAGCAGAGTCACGCAGTGGAAGCATGCTGGCCCTTAAGATGAGATCGTGAACATT
The DNA here is from genome assembly GCF_000260355.1 of Condylura cristata. Taxonomy (NCBI): domain Eukaryota; kingdom Metazoa; phylum Chordata; class Mammalia; order Eulipotyphla; family Talpidae; genus Condylura; species Condylura cristata. The sequence goes on from NW_004567104.1 coordinate 39,867,274, forward strand.
TGGGAGAAATGTACTGCTTCGTTTTAACTGGTGTAACACCTCCGTTTATAAAGTCTCAAAGGTTATCTCTTGTTAAGTAGGACAATAATCTGTTTTGCATAGGGGAAAACCAAACTGTAAAAATTCCTTTTGATTATCTAAATGAGTAAAAAAAAAAGAACCAGGATAAGAAATATTTTTGAATAGGTTTCAGCCTATGAATAACCAATATTGTGGCTAGATCAGTTCTTGTGGTTCGTATTATGTTGCAAGATATCCTTCAGTGATTACCATAGGAAACTTATAGAAAACAGAGGCTTATTACTTACCAGACCTGGAAATTACACAGCACACCGGGGCTGAGGTCACAGGTAGAGCAAGAGATCAGGGGTCTGGGGTCTTGATTTTGTTTGTGTGGAGGGTGGGGTTTCATGGGCTCATTCTTTATTGGTGAATTTAAAACACAAAAGTGAAAATTTGAAGCAAGGACCTAGAGAAAAATAAAAAGATAAGCGACCCCACCCCTCCACCCCCAGGGGAGCAATGGGATAAAGCACAGTATTATGAAGTTATCTGCAGTCACTGCAGCGCAGATTAGAACCCCAGCCAGGGAGGTGACCCACATGGCTCAGCAGACCTCTCCTGTCTTGCTCACTGCTCCCCTCAACAATGTATTTCAGTCCATCTGCTTGTTCTGTTTCTTCTGGTCTCTAGTGAGTACTCCCATCCCCCTCACGCCACCTCCCCCCAACATCTGGCCTACACCCCATTCTTGTATGCATAAAATAAATAAATCTTAAAAAAAAAAGATAAAAGGAAAGAAAAAAAAATTTGGTCCCAACTCATTATGTTATCTAAATCAAACAAGATCTGTAAAACAAATGAGCTTCACTGGGAGGGAGAGGCAACCTTGTCCTTTATCTAGTTATTTGGCTGGTAATGTATTTATTCAAGTGGTCTCCATTTAATCCCAAATGAGTTTTGAAAGCTGTGTCTTTTAGTGAATTCCTCTATTTTGACTGTATTGTTGATGTGGATTAGCATAAAGTAGTAAATGATCTCAAGTTAAGTGAACCCTCTTTGAAGAGATGCTTCCTGGATACAAAAGCTTAAATCAGGCACCTGCATTATGAAAGGAAAAAAAACCAAAAAAAAACAAAAACTACCAAGGTTTAAAATACAGAAGTAAAACTCATATCCCTCATATTTTTCAATCCATAATGGTTTAATCCATAATGGTTCAGCTCTGTCTTTGTAATAAATTGCAGTTATGAAGTTTGAAAGCTTGAAACAGAAAACGAAGACTGAAAATATCTATTATTTGTAAAACATCAGAATATTTTAATAATTTCAATGTTTTGAAATGTATTTCAATGTATTCGGTATTCCATTGTTTTAGTATACAGTCATTGGATGTTAAACAACAATAAAGAAGACAAGAAGTAGTGGCATAATAAGCAATGAAAATGATTTCTAATTAGTTCACTACTAACATAGAGGCCTGTACTCCTGTAGAGAAATATCAAAAGCAATGTAAAACCAAAACTGGTTTGCATTATTCTCTTGTTCCTAAAAACCTAAATATTTTAGGCTACAGTTTTGCCCTAATTTAAAAGTTCTTTTAGCTTAAAATTTATTTGATCAGATTCTTTACTGCTTTGTTTGCAGTTTCTGGGGAAAAAACAAACACACACACACAAAACCACCTGCAAATGAATAGATTTCATTGAATTTTATGTTTCAAATCTCCACTATCAGAAATACTAAAGTTGCCCTATGAGTGTGTAGGGGTTACCATTCTGCTTTGGTTCATAGCCATTTTGGAATCAGAGGTTTTTACTGGGAATGGTAAAATGTCAGAAATGCCTCTAAGTGTTTTCAGTTACTGAGCACAGGATTTTACAAACTTACATCTCATGAAAACCACGTGCTGTCTGTGAGAGCCCTGGGAGTCGCTGCACAGTCATGCTAAGCTGTGTGGCTTGGGGATGTGCTTGCTCAGGCAATCTGACTGTGACAATTTGGGAAAGGAAAGTTCTCATGCTTAAAGTGAGTGAGAGGTTTCACTCCTAGTAAAATCATGAAACAGTCTTACTTCTACTGATGACTTTGACTTGATGGGAAAGATTTTTTTTTTCTAAATTTGATTTTCAGAGTCAAGGGATTTTGCTTGGTTTTGTTTTGTGTTACTCGCATGGATGCATGTACTGATGTTTTATGTGTCAACACCTGGTGTTTCTTCTATTACTTTTATTGAAATTGAGGGTAATTTATATACAACCCATTGCATGCATTTTAAAGGGTAAATTGGCTGAGTTTTGATCCTGTGTCTAATTCACAAGGCCCACCTATGAATCAGCGTTACACACAAGACCCTGAGCTGTCCATGTTTCCACACTGTTCCCTATATATGTTCAGTCCAACTTTGCCTTTGTCCCATCTGTAGGCACCCATGACCTGCTGTTCCCCACCATCCATTTAGTAGGATTTTGTAAGTTATATTCTATTCTGTAGTATGTAGTATGTACTCTTGCGTCAGTCTCATTTTACTAAATAAAATGATTTTGAGATTCATCAGTATTGCATGCTTTCCTTTTCACTGCTGAGTTGGATTCCATTGCATGGATAACTTACCATTTTATCTGTTGGCATTTGGGGTGTTTCCAGCTCTGTGAATAAAGCTACTATGAACATTCATACATGAGAGTTTTATGTGGATATATGACTTAATTTCTCTGGGGTAAATACCCAGGATTGAAATGGACAGCCTCTGTGGTAGGTACATGTTTGACTTTTGGAAAAAACAAAACAAAGCTACCAGAACATTTCCTTTGTAGTTACAGTATTTTACATTCCCATTAGTAATAGGTAAGACTTTCAATTGCATTCTATTTTTGCCAATTTATATTGCCCTTATTTCTAAATTGATTTTCAGATTATTGAATTGTAAATGTTCTTCACATTTTCTAGATAATAGTCTTTTGCTACTATGTGGACTGTAAATAATTTCTAGTCTGTGATTTCCTTTTTATTTTCTTAATGTTATTTTTCAAAGAAATTAAGTTTAAAATTGATAACATTTAATTTTATTTCATGGTTTGTTCTTTTCTCTTTCAAAGAAATCATGTTTTTTCCCCCAGAATTTCTACAGTCAGAGTTTTTATGTTTAAGTCAATAATCCAATTTAAGGTAATGTTTTGTGAATGGAGTTCAGGGTTAAAGTTCTTTCTTTTCTTTCTTTTTTTTTTTTTTTTGCATTTGGCTACTCAGTTGTTGAAAATATTTTCCCCCTTTAAATTGCATTTATACTCTGATTGAAAATTAACAGGCCATATATTCATGTGCCTATTTCTAGATTCTATTCTGTCCTGTGGAAGTATGTATCTATCCCTTACTCAATGTCAGGCAGCCTAAGTTACTGGAACTTCAGAGTGAAGTTTGAAATTAGGTAGTATGTCTTCCAGTCTCATTTATTTTTTTAAACATTGCTTTGGCAAATCTAGATCTACATTCCAATACAAAGTTTAGATTCACCTTCTCAATTTTCATAGAAAAGACTATCAGATTTTGATTAAGATTGTGTTGACTCTTTAGACCAATTGAAGGAATGACCTCTTGATATCATTGTTTTTTTGTCCAAGGACAAGTGTTTATTTCCATATCCTTAGGTATTCTTTGTCTCAGTAATATTTTATAGTTTTCAGTATTTAGGCCTTGTACATCTTTTGTTAAATCTATTCCTAATTTTTTTTTTTAATTTGCATTATTGTAAATGGAGTTGATCTTTAAAATTTCATTTTTGGGAATTGTTTGTTTCTAGTATATCAAAGTGTAATTATTGGAAAGTGTTGTTAGCTTTTTAAACTCTGACCTTGTTAAGTCTGATTAGTTGTGGAGTTGTTTTATAGATTCCTAAAATCAGCATCATATGCAAACAGAGACAACTTTATCTCTTTATATAGTACAATGTTGAAAAGAAGTACTGAGAACAGATATTCTTACTTTATTCCTGATTTTAAAAGGAAAATATTTCATTATAAAGTATGATATTAACTGTAGGGTTTGCACAGATAACTTTAAGAGAGTTTGAGGAAGTTTCTTTCCATTCCTACAGTTTTTTACTGCAATGATCATATTGTTTTTCTCCTTTATTCTCCAACCCTGATTTTCAAGTTTTGAGTCAGCTTGCATTTCTGGGATAAACTTAACATGGCCATGTTTTATTGTTCTTTTTATGTAGTACTAGATTTGTTAATATTTTGTAAACGTTGTTTTATCTTATTTCAGAAAGTTACTGTTCTGTCATGGTATTTATTTGTAATATGTTTTTCTGTTTTTGGCAAATGATTAATTCCACCCTCAAAAAATGATTTGGGGAAAGTGTTCCTTTCTTGTTTATTTTCTGAAGGAGTTTGGTGGGAAGATTTTCATCAGCACATTTAATTTCTTCTCACCCCCTGTACCTCTAGCTTGTACCCCAGCTATTACATGTATAAATAAATAAAAAGAAATCTTAAAAAAAAAGATAAAATGATACTAAATAAGGCAATCATTTTGAAGTCTTTTATGGAAGTGATAGCTAAAAGGGTATCATTCATTGTTGTGAATCCCCATTTCACTATCTGCAAAATGAGGATAATCATAGTGGTCAGTATGAAAAGACTGAAGTAATTGACACATCCAAATTAATTATAAAAAATCTATTCTTAGTGTAAATATTCAAAGATTATTATATTAACAGAGTATTTTATTCTGTTACTTGTTAGAGAAAATGGCAGCAAAGAGGATTACTATATTAAAAATTCCCCCAGAATAATACTGTGCATTATATTTTACCTAAGATGTTTCTCCTTACTGGTCAGATATACCTGCTGAAAGTGTACCATATCTTCACAATATTTTTTAGTTTTGTGCCTTCCACAACTAGAGGCTACCAACGTTCAGCCTCTACTCTGTTCACACATTTTTTCTCAGTTTATAGCAGTAAAGAACTATTTGTATTTCCTTGAAAATCTCATATGTCTTAATACTTTTCTTTAAATGCCAATTAAAAAATTTCTCAAGTTTTCTATCCTCTCCCTCCGGCCTCCTCCCCTGAGATAAAACTCAATAATCTATGTTAAGGTGCTTTTCTAAGTATACGTCTGATTCTTATTTTCACTGTGAATATTGCAGTAGCTACGTATCACAGGGCGTGCTGTACTTTTATTATCATTCAGTTCTGACTGTCTTACCTCTACTCTCTTAGAATTTAATATCTCTTTTTTTTTAGTGTCTGGACACTGTATATTTCTAACTCCACAATGAGCACTTTACATTACATTTGTTTTACATACCTGTTGTTTTGACTGGAAATTAAAGTTGAAGAGTAGATGATATCGTTTATTGTGATGTTCTATGGCTGATGAGTACTTTGTCAGTATCTGTTGCTCAAAAAAAAAACTTATTAGCAATTTCTACTTAAACTTAGCTTCATAAAAGTTAATAGACAGTTGTTTGCTTGATGTGATTTCAGTAACATTTAGAAAAATTTTTCTTATACTATACTAACATCCAAATTAATACAACTAATACACCTGTTCTGTCTCCTTATTGGTGTTTGTAGTGCCTGCACCAGATAGAAAATGTCTGTGCCAGTTTTTTTCCATAATTGGTGATAGACTCAATGCACATAAGTTTGGGAGATGTAATGTTTTGATTTAAGCATGCAGACTGGTAAGAGACACCCTGCACCTAAAGTAGGGGTGTGCATGAAGGCAGGATGATCAAGTCAGAAGTTCATGCTAGAGCAAATTTTTCTGAGACCTTGCTTGCTTGTCATATTTTATGTTTACATGGGCAACTGCATTAAAAAGGCCTGAAGAATTGGAAAATAATGCGGTTTTAACTTGAAGTCAGCTGTGCTAATGTATATTTCTCTCTCCTCCTCATGCCTTTCAGAATGCCTAAGTACAGATTCTAATGGTACCACGCCATCACACATAGCAGAAACAACGCAGGCAGGCAACAGCAACTACACTCCAGGTAATATTCCTCTTTTGATGAGAATTCTAATAGGAGAGTGAGTGATGCTTATACTGCTTTTACATTTAACATCTTGAATTGTTTTACATGTGTTTATGGGCTGTTGTCTAAAATTATCTAAATAAAAGTGCTTATGTTCGAGGATGCTGGTACATTTTTTAATGCTGAAATTAGTTCTGTGCTTATTTAGTACCTATTTTGAGAATGAAAACATTAAACAAACTATGCCATATTCCAGTTTTTTCATTGAATACATTAGAGAATTTTTTGAAAGTAGGTTTTAACAAGTGTTAGTGATTCATAACCCCCACCCAACCCTGTTCTTTCCCAAATTTTTGCTTGCTTTTATTAATTTTTCTTTACATTTTAGGAAAAAAAACACTTTTGCATATAAGATATGGAACAAATATACTTGTCATATACCTTACATCGAACACTTCATAGAAAAATAATTCCAGTGTTTTACAATGCATTCTTGGTCTCAGTAAATATCCTTGCTGATTACAGCTATTAAAAAAAAAATCTAGTGATAGCTTATCTGCAGAATAAAAACAAGTAAAATAATCCTGTATGCTATCAATCTCAAGGTGGGAATGATGCATGGGTTGACTGGTGGTCCCCCAAAAGATATACCTGCCTAGAATCTATGAATGTGATTGTATTTGAAAAAGAGTCTTTGAAGGTGCAATTAAATGAAGGTGGGATTATCCTGGATTAGAGTAGATGCTACCTCAATGGCAAGTGTTTATAAAAGTGAAAAGAAGAGGGGCTCAAAGGAGAAGGCAGAGACTGGAAAGATGTGGCTACAAGCCAAAGAACAGCAAGATTTGTTGGCAGCCTCCAAAAGCTGGAAGAAGCAAGGAAGCAGTCTTGCCTCTGAGAGAAACACAGGTCTGCTGACACCCTCATTCCAGAATCCTGGCTTCCAGAAATTTCTGTTGTGTAAATGACAAAGTTTATGGGGTTTTATATTTAAGCCCTAGAAAAACAATATGATTAAGTAAGTTACTTTTCTACAATAAATGTGATTAAAAAAATCACATTTGTTTCAGTCTCTACATATGCACTGTGAAAATTAAATTAGGCTTCTGATGATAAAAATGTAAACCTATAATCTTTCTAATTTTAAAGAAAGTTGACTTCATATGAGTAAATTAAAGAGAGAAGTCACAGGAGCACAAATTGAAGCTTTTCATTGTTATTGTAATGATTCATTGCATACACTTTGGCAAGAAAGACTGAATAAGAAAGATACCTTCTATTTTCATCAAAAATATGATACTTGATAGGAAATTGGAATTCTGTAGCAACTAGCTGTGACTCAAAATAATAAAATTAAAGGAGCCATGTATTAACAACTAACTTTGAAGTTTTTAAAGTAAACAGAAGAATATTTATGAAAACAAGCGTATTTTTCCTCTTGTAAAAATCATTTTTGCAATCAACTCGAAGTGGATTAAAGACCTAGACATAAGAATGGAAAGCATAAAATACCTAGAAGCAAAGATGGGTCAAACACTACACGACATACACTTCAGCGACATCTTTAAAGACAGAGCACCCAACGCCACAATAGTGAAGGCAAAGATAAATAGATGGGACTACAGCAAGTTAAAGAGCTTCTGTACAGCAAAAGAGACATTACTAAAAACAAACAGAAAGATCACTAATTGAGAAAACATTTTCTCACACAAAAGTAGCGATAAAGGACTGATCACAAAAATATACGGAGAACTGATGAAACTCAACAAAAATAAAGTAAACAACCCCATCAAAAAATGGGCAGTAGAGCTAAAAAGACACTTCTCCAAAGAGGAAATGCAGATGGCCAACAGGCATATGAAAAAATGTTCAACATCACTCGTAATAAGGGAGATGCAAATTAAAACCACAATGAGATACCACCTCACCCCAGTGAGAATGGCACATCTTCAAACAACTAGCAACAACAAATGTTGGCGAGGATGTGGAGAAAAAGGAACTCTCCTACACTGCTGGTGGGAATGCAAACTAGTACAACCACTATGGAAAACTGTTTGGAGGTTCCTCAAACTGCTAAACATGGAGCTTCCCTACGACCCAGCAATCCCACTCCTACGTATCTACCCAAAAGACACAAAAACACTGATTGAAAAAGATACTTGTACCTCCATGTTTATTGCTGCTTTATTTACAATTGGAAAAACATGGAAGCAGCCCAAATGCCCAAAAGTAGATGACTGGATTAGAAAGATGTGGTGCATATATACAGTGGAATATTACTCAGCAACCAAAAAAGAGAAACACATGTCTTTTGCAGCAACTTGGATGGAGCTGGAAAAGATCATGCTTAGTGAGATAAGCCAGAAAGAGAAAGAAAAATACCGGATGGTGTCACTCATAGAAGGAGTATAATGGACCAGGCGAGAAAATAACAAAAATAATGAAAAACCATATACCAGAGACATTTTGTGGGAGTGGAGTGGGGAATGGGATCAAAAACGGGAGGGGGGGGGGGGAGGGAAATGCATGGGACTGTGGTGGTGGCACAGGGGTGATTTGGTGATGGGAAACCCGTGGGGATTACAATCGAGATGGAAAAAAAAATGTGCAAAATGATGTAAAAATAAACTTTGTAATAAAAAAAAATCATTTTTGCACACCTTTGGAATGAGAAGTTGTAGAGGTAGTTTGCTAATTTTCCATCTCAGTGTTTTTTGGATGGTAGATTTTGCTTGATTATAGGAGGATTGGGTGTCTCGTTCCACAGGCCATTTTCTCCCTGTACCTCCACTCAAGATTTACCTTTATTAAAAAGAAGATCTCTTCCACACCCCAGCCAGGCAGATCACGGACACTCATAATGCTGGAAGACATCATTCAAGTAAGTCTTGAAGAATGACTTAATTTAAGACCAGGATCTTCTAACAAAATCCTACAGTATCTGGACACTGATTTAATATCTGGTAGGAATTAATGTGGGCAAATCAACAGTATTTTCAGATGAGAGGACTGAAATGAAGCTCTATGGAAATGGCAATACCTAAACAACTCAAACAATGAAAATCATTTACCTTGTCACTAAAGGCAACAATTTCTACAGTGCATATGAAGTCACAGAAGTAAAATCTGAGGATGGAAAAGTCTTTAAGTATCGCTTTCAAAAGGCTCCTCTCTAGGATGAATTATTTGAACTTTCTTTTAACAACAACCTATGCTTTTAAAATGGGGGTAGGGGCCAGGATGCAGAAACCAAAATGCCCACATGAGAAGATCTTAAACACGAATAGCATGCGTGGATGGTCCCTATTGTCTTCTGATCACCAGAGGGCTCCCTCAGCTGGGAAGGGGGCAGAATCACTGTAGTTTTCCATTTCGGTAGAATCCTCCTGAGTGTCCTCTATTCCTGCCATTCTTTCACCTAAGGTAAGAAAAGAAGGAGGGAGGGAGGGAAAGAAGAAAGAAAGGAAAGGAGTTGTTACAGTAAAAACAAAATAGGAAACGTATTCACTTTGAGGGAGAACTTAATGGAGTTCGTAATGGAGAAGTAGTTTTTTTTTTTGAAGGTGAGGTAATCAGAGAAAGTAGAATATTGAATAAAATTTTATTGTTTTCTTTTTAATTGTTGTTCAGGTAAGAAACTAGAAAAACAAAACATTATATATTTAAAATCAGCAAACTATAGTTCCTGGGCAAAATCCAGCCAACTACATGCACTTGGAAAATAAATTTTTTGAACAAATCCCTGCTCATTTTATAAATGTTTCTATTTATCTGTCTGTCTAGCTGTCTAATTACAGAGAAGGTAGCTTCTCTATCTATCTATTTGCTTTCTTGTTTCAACAGCAGAGTTGTAAACCATTTGAGACCAAATGGACAGTAAAGCCTCAAATGTTTACTCTTTGACCTTTTCGGGGAAGTTTCCCAATCTTGATTTTTCTCCTCTAGTTTCTCCCACTATACCTTACTTGCATTCCTTATTCCTGATAGCAATTTATATTTTCCTTTCAATGCCTCCAAAACTTAATAGCTTGTAAATGTAATTGCTAAATTTTAATGTGTTTTTCCATTTAACTCTAATTTCTGTTTTGCATGGATTTTTGTGAAATTTAGTTATGGTCAACTGCTTTTCTTATGTGTTTTGTATAAGTTTTTAGGGAGAAATGGTGATTTCCACTTCATCTAAATGCATCAAATTGATTTAATTTAATTGTCTTTGAATATTTTCTGCTTCAGTACTTAGTTCATCTCTGAAGAAAATCAATGATTCAGCACAACCTACAGAAGGTAATTCTTTTTTTAAATATAGAGGCTGATACTGGAGAGGTGAATAGAAACACACTGATAGTCTGAGGACCAACCTTGTTGCAGTTTGGAGAACATGGTGACCTGTAGCACTGAGTGACCCCACTGGTCCTTCCTTAAAGGATTCAATTCCATTTGGAAACTATGGCACTTTGTCACCCAGGTACTGTGTTGGGTTTTATGGGGAACACAGCGATGAACAGGGCTGTCAGAGGGCCCTCAGGGACTGTAGTCTTGTGAGGAACTGAGACAGCAACGAAGTTTACTAGGGAGCAGAGGAAATAAGCCCTCCCATCCTGTATAGTAGGAGTACAGAGGAGGGAGTGGGGAAACACTGAGCCTCAGAGAAGGATTCCCAGAGGCTGCAGCTTTTGATCTGGGTCTTAAAGGCCATTTCAGTAGATAGTGAGTTCTCTTTGGGGCACCCACACTGTGGGAAAGTGTGAGGAGAGACACAAAAATGCAAATGTGGCTTGAGTATGAGGGAATTTAGGGGTGTAAGATTGCCATGTTGAGTCAATTTGAAAAAGGATTGCAAAGCCAACTCAAAGACATTTAAGCTTTTTTCATGCAGTGAGTGAATCACATCTGTGTTATGAAATGATGTACTGGCTACAAATGAGATTTGAACTGAAGAGAGGAGAGTTTGGTGACAGGAATAGAAGTTAGCAGGCAATTTAGTAATATAGGTGTGTGGTGATGGGACATACATTAAGGTAGAACAGTGAGATGAGAAATGAAACACCCAAAAGGCGGTTGGAATTTGTCCGTGAGGCTGGAAGATATTTGTAGACAAAGGATATGTTGTAAGCCATTACACCCGAGGGTGCTTGGTGTCCGTTGTGAAAAGAATTTCATGAAGCACTAGAATAAAACAGTAACGAAGTTTATTAGGGAGCAAAAGTCACTGCATAAGAATGCATGAGCAGATCTCCAAACTAGAACATGGAAAGAAATAGAAAATAGGAAGCTCTGAGTAGTGAAAAAGTAGGGATTTTAAGGGTTTTTTTTTCTTTCTGTGTGCTGGGGTGTCCCTTATGTATAACTGCTCCCATCATTCATCTTCATTTATGCACTAATTGGAACAATGCCTCCCTCCATTTTGAGTCAAGGGAGAAGCTGCAGTTAAAAGACTCTTCCCAGGTCCCAGACCTTACTGTTGCCCCAGATGGACCACGGGGTGCTAGAATGCAGCTGTGTTTCTCTGAGGGAGGGTATGAGAGCCCTTTTATCCTTTACACATGCAGAAAAGATGGGGATATAATTAATGGCTTTGGAGCAAGCATAAGAATCTACTGACTATCTTCTCAGTGAAGTAAGAGTAATTGCCCAGCTGATCACAGCAAGGTATGGAGAATATACTTGTTAGACAGGTGCCCAGCCCAGTGAGTGTGGGGAGTGGAAAAAAAGAGCAGGTTGAAGAAAAAGTGAAATGATAGCATTCACGTAAGAATTGTGGCCATAGGGGAAGAGTGATTGATAGAATATCCACACTGCTTTACATCCTCACTTTTGTAATTACTTTTTTTAGAATAAAAATAATTTCCACTTGTCAATCTTAATATCCTCTTGGTTATTTTAAATAAAAGTGACATATACTTTCTACATCTATGCTTGCCTCAAATGTCACACATAGGGACAGGAATTTATCTCTAATGTTACTGGTTTGTTTTTCTTTCATAAAAACATAAGTGAAGAAAAGCACATCACTCAGTCTTCTATTTTCTTTCCTGAAGAGCATGAGTCAGGTGATAAAGCAAGTAGTATCCAGGACTGAAGGGTAGATTTAAAACATTATCTTTATCTTTGAATAGGTCCTGTTTTCTCATTTGCTTATTTTATAAATAACAAATGTCCTGAATTAATTTCAAAATGCTTTAACAAAAGTGTCAGATCTATAATAATGTTTTTTTCTTTTTAAAGCTTTATTTTACTTATTTATGCAATTAAGAAGTGTAGGCCATAGGTGGGGTGGTTAAGAGCATTCACCAGAGACAAACTGGGAAGCAGAACAAGCAGATGTACTGAAATACATTGCTGAGGGGAGCAGTGGGTAAGACAGGAGAGGTCTGCTGGGCCATGTGTGATTGAACTCTTGCCACTGTGGCTGGCAATGGCTTTACAGTGTTAAGACCCATGTACCACCATGGAGGCCCAACAATGTTTTTCTCTTAACAATGCATAAATACAGGACAAAATTAGTTAAATTTTGATGTATTTGCTACATTATGTATATGTGTTCTTATATATATTATATAAATACACACACATACATATTTCATGATTATTACTTTACTATGTAGGTCTAATATTTCTGGGAGAAGATCACCAGCAATAATATGTGGTTCAACTTCATATAATATGCTGTGGATATATCTAAAACAAGAAGTTTTTATCAAGCATTTCTTTTATTATTCTCCTTTTGTGTGTGTGTCTAGTTAACAGACCCTTGCTTGCACTAGAGGGCACAAAGGTGGTGCTCTGCTGCCCTCCGGTCCAGGGCAGCCTTATGATGGTAATATGGACAATACTCCTTAGAGACAGGCTTCCCTGCACCAGAGATTACAGGGAAGATACAAAAGAGACCCATGAAAGAAACTGTTCTGACCTGAGAATAACCTGGATCTCCGGACGTGACCAGAACCCTGCCGTGCAGATTGATCCAGTGTCCCTCACTCACGATGGGAATTACACTTGTGAATTGGTAACAGCTGAGGGGAATTTCCGCTATGGATATCACCTCCAGGTGTCAGGTAAGGAACACCAGAGGCTGAGGTGTTTCAGATAGCCCGATAGGGGCTGAGACAAACGTCTCTCTAAATTCCATATCCCCTGTGTAAAGATTGAAGCATTTCCCCTGCTTCTCTGCAGTGCCCCCGAAGGTGAGCCTGGACCTGGGCAAGAACAGAACGACAGTCTGCAAGGCAGTCGCGGGGAAGCCGGCAGCACGGATCTCCTGGACCCCAGGGGGAGACTGTGTCACTGAGAAAAAGCCGTGGGACAATGACACTGTGACTGTCCAGAGTACATGCCACTGGGCAGAAGGGGATGTGTCTGCTGTGTCCTGCTCTATTTTCCACTTGACTGGCAACAAGAGTCTGTCTATAGAGTTGAGTCAAGGTAAGTCATTTTTCTAGTTTTTTGCTCAAATTTTTGTCCTTTCAGAGAAGCGATCTTAAGAAGAAAAAAGTGTGCAGAGAAATTTCATTCAAGAGTTTTCTTCCCATCTTCACTTTTATTCCCCTTTCCTCCTCAAAATAAAGATACATATTTAGAAGAATATCTAAATTTATTATAAAAGTCGTATTATGGAAGGTGGCATGTTCTAATTTTATTGTTCACTTCTACAGTAAATGGGTTTGAGTAGCATACTTTTAATGAATATTTATGGTGAAGTATGATTTTAAGCAAATAATTATGTTTCTAAATGGAACATAAGATTATCTATAAACTATCCCTTTGAATGCTTAGTCTGATAGAAGCTTTTTCTCCAGGCTCTTCCAGTGAAATTTCCTAATATCTATCATAACATCTAAATAGTTGACCACTTTACTCTCTGCCCACATCTTACTCTCATTTGTTGTTATTAAATATTAGTATAATATTTAGCTGAAGATATTATAGCTAAATATAATAATAGTCAAATATTAGAATAGTCAGCATAACTGTTATAGATGAAAGTCAATATTCTTCCCTGCTATGTCAAAGGCATTAGCCCTGGCTCTGCCCCTCCAACCCTCTTCTCCAGCCTTGTTCAGCTTAGCAGAAGTAAGTAATCCTCAAGTGTTTCCACTAATTATTAACTCCCTCTTTTATATAAAGCATACACACTGCTATTTCTTAATATATTACCTTTAGACATTATGTACCCACTTCCACTGATGATAGATGAGGGTTTAATTTTCCTTCTTCCTTTCTGTACTATAATATAACAATTCTGATTAAATCACATCGCCTGTATTTATATTATTTTTGAATATGTAAATTTTGTTTAAGTGCTAAATCCAGAAATAAACCCATACTTTCAGGATGGAGAAGAGAAAACCCCATGTGTTTAAACCACCACTTTTCAATAGTTCAATATCATTTTAAAAGTGATAATTTGTTATTGTAAAGAACAGGGTGTAACACCATTTACTGAGCCCTGGTAGAAAGGTGATTTCAGAATTCAGATTTCCAACTACTTTCCTGACATTTTCCTGACTATTGGGAGGTGAGAAACACTGCTATTACTGTAAGGTCCAAATTTCACATCCTTCCTATAGGACTGCTCCATTCATGAGTCTATACATAAGTCAAAGTCCTGAAGAAAATATCTTGCTGGAAACCCGAGAACCTGTAATTTGATTATTACATAGAGCAATTTGATTATAACAATTATTTGACTATGAGTGGGTCTGACATGTTTAAAATAAAACCACAGATCTGAATTTCAAATACTGAGAGATAACCTTGAACCATGAGTTTGTGTATGTATGTATTTTAATATTTATTTATTCATACAGAGATGGGGTGCAGGCCAGAGGTGCAGGGGGGTGAGAGGCTTCACCAGAGGCAGACTGGGGAGCAAAATAGGCAGATAGACGAAGTATACTGCTGAGGGGAGCAGCGGGTGGGCCTGGAGAGGTCTGCTACACCATGTGAACCATCCCTGGGGCCAGGGATCAAACTGGCACCAAAGTGGCCACGGCTTACCTGAAGTTCTGTGTCCCAACCCATTGCCCACTAGGGAGGACCTGTATTTATTTTTCAATAGACAATTTTAGGAATATTTTTAGGTTCACAGCAAAAATGAGTGCACAGTTCCCATATCTGGGCCGAACATGTGACCTGTTTCTCCTTCTATCTACATCCATGTAACACAGCATGTTTAGTATAATCAGGGAACAGACATTAACACATCATTATCACTCAAAGTCCATAGTCTACAGTAGGTTTCATGCAAGGTATACAGTGTGTAAATTTTGACAAATGTATAATGCAGTGTATCCAGTATTATAGTATAAAACAGAGTGATTTGATTGCTTTAAAAATTCTCTATGCTCCACCTGTTTCTTCCTCCTTCCACTCTAACCTCTAACAACCCTTGATTTTTTCACTGTTCCTTAGTTTTGCCTTTTCCTGATGTCAATATACTTGGACTCATATAGTACTTAGCCTTTGACATTGACTTCTTTCACTTAGTAATATGCATCTAAGCTTCATTTTATGTCTTTTCATAGTTTGATAGCACATTTCTTTTTAGTGCTGAATAATATTCCCTTTTCTAAATGTAACACAGTTGAACCACATACTTTTGTATCTGTATTTACAGGTTACCCAAAACATGAATTACTACTTTCTATGTGTGTAAGTGTCCCTATTATTTTCATGAGCATTATGGGGATCATTTGGCTTTTGAAAAACAACTTCTGCAGGTATTGACTGATGTTTTTATTCTTAAATATAGAATTGACTGTCTGTGTCAAATTAGAAAGTTAACATCAATTCTCCCATAAATACGAAGCATATCCTAAATTTGTTATGCATAAAATATTCTGAATGATGAGAGGGAGTTTGTTAGGTTACCTTTGCAGATAAGAATAGTGAATTAGGCCATATACAGCATGATCTTGGGAGCTAACAATGGATGTTAATTTCATAACTTGGAAAAGAAGTACAGTAATTTATTTTGTATGCAAAGAACAGGTATCATTTATATTTGATTTCCTCAAGTAGTTTCTGTTGTATAATTTCATTTTCTTCACCAGAATGCAGAAATATCTTACTGGGGTATGTTAACTACAAGCAGCATTCTTTGCTTAATTCTGGTGATTCACTTCTGCCTTATTATGCTTTCTATCAAAGTGAACAACTACTGTCAGTTGGATATTTTTTGTTTTTCTATGTTCAATCTAAAGAATGACATTGCCTCCATTTATTCCATCTTATTTTTATTTTTTCAGTAAATGTAAATTGAAAAAAAGAGAAGTTACTCTAGTTGTTGGGGAGGTAAGATGAAATTAAAAAGAATATTTTCAAACTTTAAGCCATAGATTCTGAAACTCTAACCATGTAATTTCTAATGTGCATTATTATTAGTGTTTTAATTTAAAAGTAAAAATTCTAATTTGACAATGTTGATTGTCAGATGTACTTAGTTTATCAACTATCTACCGAGTACTATTTAATATTTAAATATTAAATATCAAATCTAGATTTTCATTTCATGAACTTCATCCTGCAAAACATAACGTTTGCCTCTTCAGACTGCAGTTTTCATAGAAACTGAAATCGGTGTTTCCTCCACCGTGAAACCTCTCTAACTCTTGATTTCACTTTTTCAATTCCATTTGTCTCTTCAATAGCATTTGTCATTTGCCTCTTAACCTAGCTTAAAATCTACCTAATTCCTTAATTAATTGCCATTAGCTTACTAAATTTTGACCCTCTCCTTTGAAATACCTGTCATATCACCTCACTCTTGTCCATTCCCACTTTCACAAACCTTTATGACACCAAGATTTATGTAATCAATAAATATTTTTAATAAAATATTAGAAAACTTTGCTCTTGTTCATGGAAGCCAGAGAAACAAATATAAACACTATTGGAAGACCCCAAAGCTATGGCACGTGTTAGGAATATGTCATCTCTGTAATGACTTCTGTCTTGCATTGATTTTAACTTTGTGCTCTTTCTTAGGATGAAATGCAGCCTTACGCCAGCTACACAGGGAAGAACAATCCACTGTATGATACTACAAGCAGGGTGAAGATACCTTAGATGTTACAAGAGAAGGGGATGGGTGGGGTCAACGTACTAAATAAGTTACTGGAGCCTACCTTCAGGACAAAGACATCAAGACATAGTACAATTACTGTTTTAATTTTCTTAGTGTTCTAGAATGGAAGACCTATTCTTAAAATGAACATTTCAAAGATTCTTCGCAGACAAGGAGCATTTTAGAGGACTTGCATTCATGTCTCTATGTAACTGAAATTTTAGAATCTTAAATGCTACTAGATAGTTCTCTGACGAACAGATATTACAAAGAAATCATATGCTCATCACAAAATATTCAAATTGCTCGGTACAGTAGATAACAGGAACCAAGTTTCCTCAAGAAATAACTATACAGGACTATACAGACTATGGAGTCTTTAACAGTGTTTATGTATTTGTCCAGAAAATATCAATGTGCCATGACAAGCCTGTATACTTGTGGTACTTTTTATGTCTATTTATAATTCATGTATATGTCATTGTCAAAAACAAATGGGGACATTTCCATAATGCTGCCTTGTATTTACAGAAAATTAATAATACATATTAGTAATCTTGGTGATTCTTTTTATATTAACACAGGCAGAGCTACCTCATTCTTTTTAGTGGCTATGTAAAACTCCATTGTTTGGAATATGTCATAATTTAATTAACCACACCCCTGCTGGTGGACCTTTAGATTGTTTTATTGTTTGTTTTACTATTATTACCACATAGAATGTTTCTTGTATATTTATCCCAATATTTGTTTGTCATATTTGTGGAATGAATTTCCTTGAGTAGGATGCTAGGTCAAAAGGTTTGCACAGTTATATTATTGGTTGATATGTCAAACTGTATCATTTTACATTCCCTGCAGCCAGATTGTATTTTCCTTTTCTTATAATGTTATTTTAACATCTGCAGAGTGCCCATTCCTGTTTCCAATCAAACTGTTTGTAACATGATGTAAGATTATAATAAAAATTTCTATTTAATAAAACTGGATTTATATTTTCCTGTCATGTTTAAAGGAGGGGAGAAAGAGATCCTGAGAGAAACAGGTTGAGCATGTTAACTTCTTCTTTAACTCCTATATTCACAGAAGGATTGTTATCACAGGGGAGCAAAAATCTGCCAGTTCTAAAATATGTATTTTTGACAAAAAAGATTAATCATGGCAGGTGCTCTCTAGAATGAATGGAGGTTGCTTTTGAAAAAGAAATTTAGATCTTAGGGTGTCTTCACTATACTGGAAGACTTGTCTTTATCACTATTCAATGAAGGGAAAAAATTAAATATTCATACCTTTGTTTGTTGTGCTTTCCTTGGTAAACTCCCTGACAGACCTCCTGCTTTCCTCCCACAACCTCATTTGTCTTAATTCAGCTTTTTAAAGTTTAATCTGAAGCAATGACTCAGTCATGCTCAGTCTCACCCATGTATACAGGAGGCACACGTTATTATCATTTTTTAATGCTTTCTTCTTTCAATTTATCTGATGCTTATTTGATTATATGCCAATCTAGAAGAACCAAAAAGGGTACAGGATGATTTCGTCTTCACCCTCAACAATAGCTAATACTCAACATTTGTAGCTTTGATAAATTGTGTAACATTTTTATGGTACATAAATAACAGATGTCTATATATGCAGCTAAATTGCATCATGGAGTACTTAGGGTCAGGGTCAGGCACCAGCCAAACCTATGCCCATGGAAGGAGAAGTTTCCCCCAGCAGAAGCAGATATTCGGGAGCAAGAACCTCAAGACTTGTTTGTCACCACCGGTTAACACAAGCTGGGGCAGAAAAATAAGTTCCAGTTCCTTGTCAAAATTTTCCACCTGGCCGTTTCTCCCCCCTACCTAGGCCTATAAAAACCCCTTTTACCCCTCCCTCAGTGAGACTTCTCTGACCTCAACTCTGGGGTCAGTTAACCTCACCTGGGAGCGCAGAAATAAACCCACTTTTGGTTTTACTGGCCTTGCTGTCTCTTTGTGTCTTCCTGACTGCACTGAACCTTTCACTTAGAAAAGTATAAAATGTGGTCTATGAGCAAAGGAATGGCCACAAAACAACATGAGCCTCCTCTACTTTTTTTTTTAACAATCAAATTCTGGGAATATGATATTAATCATGTTATATTGATAGTATTATAAAATATATATATTTTTATTATATATATATATATTTAAAGATTTATTTATATATTCATACAGAACTGGGGTACAGGCCAGAGATGCAGAGGGTGATAGGATTCACCAGAGACAGAGTGGGGAGCAGAATCGAGGAAGTACACTGCTGAGGGGAGCAGTGGGCAGGTCAGGAGAGGTCTGCCATGCCATGTGGATCTCTTCCAGGGTAGGAGGGAATCGAACTCATGTGGACGTGACTTAAGCTTCTTAGTGCTGTGCTTCAATCTGCTGTGCCACCAGGGAGGGCCTATAAAATATATTTTATGAAAGAAAATTAGGCTACTTCTTTACAGCAAGGAAAATAATTTTTTATCATAGTAGAAATTAAAACCATTCATTCTTTTATTATGCCATTGAAACATTAAAGATAACTATTTTGTTATTATTATGTTTAATAATATTAATATGTTTGTATCACTCCAGACCTTTTGATCATTCTACTTTATCTTAGAGGGTTTTTCGGTCTGTTATTGGAAGTGAAACTAATATAATAATGCTTGACACATGGTATTTAACCAAAATTTCTTGGCACTATTTTAATTTAGCTGAAAATACAACCCATTTCACCTTATAAATATTCCCAAGCAATGTGCTCCATATATGTCATCATCCTGTTCTTGGCCTTTTCAGAATTCTTTATACATGTCTGGTTGGAGTGAGGCTCGCAGATTAAGAAATGTTTGTTTAAATGTTATTTAAAAATAAACAAATGTTTACATCTTAATATCAAAACAGCTATGGTAAATGACACCATAGTAAAACTTTAAGATAGTTTCTAAATGCTAAATTATACTTTACAGAAAACAAATGTGTTAAACTCATCCACTTCAGGTACGCTAAATTTGAATATCAGAATCGTTGAGAAAATAAAAAATTATATTGATTTTCCAAATGCACAGAACTACTGAATCAAAATCTAGACATTGAGTCAGGAGTATCAGTTAGGGACTTTAGGAAGGCTGAAATGCATTCATGAAAATTAATTGCCTACAGGTCACAGCTGTGAAAGATTAGAGGGGCAGGAAAGAGGAGAAGGGATGGAAAGGTTTGAGGCCAAGTTTCATGATCTCAATGAAACTTGTGAAAGGAAAGGGGAGGAAGCAGGACAGAAGAGGAAGAGCCTCCGATCTTGATATACAGCTACCAATATTTTAGCCAAACCACAAGCCTTTAAGCAGAGATTGCTTCTAAGAAATCTTTCCTAAGCAGAAATGGCCAACCCTGATAATCTTTCAAGTTTAGTCACACTCGAAGATTATAGCCTCAGCTCAAAAGATGAAGTGGATCTTGGAGGTAAGCAACTGGAGATCACTAACTACACTCCTCTAGTTGATTGTAACTTCTTGTGTGTGTGTGTGAGCACGTGTTTTAATGGGAAATCTGAACAGCTCACTTCCTTCTTTGGCCTCTCAGCCCAGCTGTTCACGGTTTGTATTTGCCTGGTATGTCACTGTTTATTCTCAGCTCCTCTGTGACATTTTATTCTAGGTATGTCTTTTATGAAGAAACTATTTGAAAAATAAAAGATATAGTCAAGTTTTATTAACTCTTTAAAGGATTTTTTTTAAAGATTTATTTATTTATGCATACAAAACTGGGGTGGAGGTCAGAGGTACAGGGGTGGTGAGAGGATTCACCAGAGACAGAGTGGGGAGCAGAGCAGGTAGATCCCTGAAGTACATTGCTGAGGGGAGCAGTGGGCGGGTCAGGAGCCATGTGGATCACCTGAGGTGGGGATCGAAATCATGCTGAAGGCTGAAGTGGCTTTAGCTTCTTAGTGCTGTGCTTTAACCCTCTGTGCCACCAGGGAGGGCCTGGATTTTTAATAAAAATTTTAATGGCATGAAAATAAAATATATTTTTTGTAACTACTTACAAATTTCATTGTATTTCTACAGTCTTATTTTTTATGTCTCATTTACTGTTTTCTCCCTCTGAACCTATTTTATTATTTCTTTTACTCTGCTTTGGTTAATTTTCTCTGCTGGATTGGTTAATTTACTCTGCTGGATTGGTTAATTTTCTATTTCTTTCACCTTTAGTGGCTCGAAAGTTATTCACTGTAATATACATCTATTCATGATTGATATTTATGAACATCTAAGACAACTTTGTTGTGACTTAACTTATTTTAAGTGCACAGTTTGTTTCATTCTGTACAGAATTAAGATGTACAATTTAAGCTTGACATAGTTCTGTACCTATGAAACCATATGCACAATCAAGACAATGTTATTGTCCACTCCCTGCTCAGAAATTTTTTAAGTTTCCTTGTACTCCTAACCCAAAACTCTTGCTCCCTTCCCTACCCAGGCAATCACTAAATTGCTTTCTGTAACTTTATACCATTAATAGTTTGCATTGTCTAGATTCTTTTGTAAATGTCATTATACAATTTGTACTTTTTGGGAGGTCTGATTTGTTTCACATTGCGTAAGGATCTTGAGATACAGTCATATATCATACATTAGTAGTTCAATATTTTTATGGCACAATGAAACATAGTGTTTCATTGTGTTTGTTTATTCCTTTTCTCATGGATAAACATTAGGTTATTTCCAGTTTTAGACTATATAAAGCTGTAAACGCTCTTGTGCAATTATCCTTGTGAACACGTGATTTCATTTTTCTGGGTAAAAACTTATGAGTGATTTAGCTGGATCTTATGTTTAACTTTTAAAAAATTATATTAGTTTATTTTTACATATTTTTGTGCATTTTTCCATCTCAGTTGCAATCCCCTTGGGTTTCCCATCACCAAATTTATGGTTAACGTTTAAAGAAATTGTCAAACTTTTTTTGAGTGGTTGTGCTATTTCACATTCTATATGCAGAGCTGGGACAGAGGAAAGACTCCAAGTTCAAAGCATATAACAGTCTACCATGAGGTAAAGCTAATGGCTGCCATTGTCTCTGCCTCTCATCTACATGTCTCTTCCAATTATCTCTTTCAAATGTCTCTGTGTCTCTCCTTTCATGTATGCGACCATCCCTTGTTTGCCCACCTGCACTTGTATAGCCACCTCACTTCTTCCCAGCTGTCCCCCACTCAGGAAGTTTTGTTGATAGCATAGTTGGACCAAAATGGCTATGATGCTTTTATAACACACATATTTTCCCCAGAATTACCCTTAAACACTGTATTTCATACACTGAGTCTATTGTAAATAATGTATTTTTTAAATTTAAATTTTACTTGTTCCTTGATATGATATGCAAATAGTTGAGCTTTCTTTTGATCGTATATATTCTGCAACCTTGGTAAATGTACTTAGTGGCTGTAATTGCTTTTTTTTTTTTAATGTTCTATCAGATTTACTACATAGACCATCAAGATATCTGTGAATGAAGATAGTTTCATTTCTTCCATTCTAATCTTGTGACTTTTTCTTATTAAATAATTGATGTTTATATACTTACAACACTTTTGACACCAAATGTGTAGATATTTTCTGCCAAGCCAATTTCCAATTCTTTGTGGACACCAAATTTAATTCAATTTAACAGTATGTGAAATTAGCAAATATCCCACAGATTAAGGGCTCAGTAATACTTACAGAATGCCCCACCATTATTGGGCAGACTGAGGGGACCCTGGAACTCCCAAATTTACACAATCTAAAGGGATGCTGCCACTGTATAAAGATAAAGATAATGCATACCCAGTGGTATGCTTAATGGAATGGTTTGCATAGAGAGGGAAGAAGAAAAAGGATATAGATTTTTAGTGAAATACCCAGTTACCCATCCCCTAGTGGGTAAAACCCAGCCAAACAGTGTTGGCACAAAGTGGGGCCACAGAGGCCTGAAACATTTCCAAAAAATCCTTCAATTTAGTATCTTGTTCCAAATCTCTCTGCACTTCGTAATGACTTTCAGATAAACAGGTTGACACTAGTAGTAGTAGCTTGCCAGCCGAGTCAAGCAAAATCTGAGGGAGGACAGTAGGAGATTAAAGAAAGACAGAAATCAGACCTGTTAGTAAAAGCTGGGACCAGGGGCTCTCTTGGAGTAGATGCCTATCCTGGTGTAGCACATTTACTTCTACAATCTCAAGCACCAGGGAGAACAGGGCAAGGTTGATGTGTTCCTAACAGCGCCTTGGAGGGATCAGGAGGTGCTAACATTTGCAACGAGAGCAGGAAGCTGCATGCCTGTGCTGAGCTCAAATGTTCTCACTTGGAGGTCACAGTGGGGAGACATCACAGTGGGGAAACATCACAGTGGTGAGACATCCTCTTTCTATCCGAGCAAATGTTGCCTCTCAGGTCATTCAGCAGGGACAGCGTGGCTCAGGAGTGTTGCCCCAGAGTGCATGGCTGCGGCTCCCAGCAAATAACTGGCAGTGAATAAAAATTGGGGCATGTTATCATCTCCTTTCCACCCCTTAACCTAGCTTATTATTCCTCCCCTGGGATAGTTACAATATTCTTCCAATCTCTACACCAATGTTCATGACTCAACCAATTTGCTTGGTAAAATATCCTTCTCGTTAAATCACCTTCAAAACTCGTCAGTAGCTTATTCTGTCTAGGAGATAGGCATATTTTGGCATTGAATTCTATGCCCTCTATCAACCAGTGTTTCTTTCTATATGCACCTTCAGCTATATTCTTCTCATCCAACCTCATTGAATTGCTTTCTTGAACAGTCCATACCTTTAGCTCCATGTTAGTTTGCACAAAGCAGTTCATTTTTCCACATTCAAGATCCAGTTCAAAAGTCTTCTGTTTGTCACCCTATGTGGGATAGCACTGCTGCTTCTTCCGAGTGATATCAAATTAAGCGACATGTTTGTTAAAAAAGACTTTTAGCTACTGAGTGAAGAAGAGATGTTTGAGTCTTTCAAGTGAAAGTTATAGTTATATATCCACTTATAAGAATGGACAGTGGCATTTGTATCAGGTGGATTTAGGTAATGATTATTTAATATTTACTTTATGAATTAAAATTTAGAGTGTTTTAGGTAAAATGCTGCCTTCATTCAGCAGCTTTGAGTAGTACTCTCTAAAATGACTGATTTTTGGATATCTTTGTCAGTATTTTCTTCCTGTGTCCAGTTAATACTTCACTTATGTAGACATTTTATGAGAGACCTCTGAATTTTGCGTGTGAATGTAGACATACTGCATTCATACGGAGAGAAGCAGAAATGAGTAATGAGTAGCTTAATTTCTCTTATGATATCCTTATCTTTGTGATTCTGACTTTGATATATCTAGTCTCGGAGCAAACAGATTTATGTGAAGTCAAATGAAAACTAAAGCATCATTAGGGCAAGATCACAAGGATTCTAGACTCTGCTTGGTGCTTACAGTGTCTCTCTGTTAATTTTATCAGTTGTTTGTAGAAAGCATGCGGGAAACATGCATGACCTTTTTAGGTGTGGATGAGCCTTGGATTTGGTCATAAATTTGGAATAGTAGAGACATGTGTGTCTTAGATGCCTTTGCCCTCGTTTAACTGTAGTTCTCTGCTGGTGACCTAACATTTCCATGGGTAATATCTATTGAACATTAGGAGAAAAGTACAATAATCACAAAAAGCAACCAACATCTTTGAGGAATGTATATTTTATTTAGTTAACTTATTTTAGAATCATCACATTCTAACAGATTTCAGCTACTTATTTTTTTTTAACTAACAATTATGGGGCTAAAGAATGGAGTTAGTTGGTATTATGTGTGAAAGCTTTTATGTCATACATTTTTAAAGATATATCAGAGTACAACTGTGATATTTGTGGGGCAAAATAACATGTAATCAAAAGAAAAAGGTGTCTATTTAAAAGTGCAAGTGACTTTAACTCACAATTGTTTTGCAAACTATAACTGATAAATGAGGAAAAGAAAACAAGTACCAAGTCAAATTACATTTTTCTTTTTCCTATATTTTTTTGCTCCCTAACATTTTAGACACACAAGAGGATAAAGAAAGAATAATCTTTGGGTTCCCAAGCTTGGGCTTTCCAACGCTAGTTACATGGTGGTTCAAGATCCCTTACAGAAGAGCCGTAAAGCTGTTTCTATTTTATAGAAATAATACTAATAATGTTAACCAATAATAGTTGTATAAAATAATAATATTAAGATATTATTTACTGCTTTGCACTTATATTTCCTCACAGTAGAATTTTCTAGATGCTACCTGGCATATTTGACCTCTCTGTTTTGCTATCTTATAGAGTGAGCACTTACATTTTTATGTGTTCCCAGATTCTTTAAAGTTGTTTCTTTGATATCTACCATAATTTAAAAAATATATTATTTATTTATGCACACAGAACTGGGGTACAGGCCAGAAGTGCAGGGGTGGGGAGAAGATTCACCAGAGACAGAGTAGGGAGCAGAACAGGCATATCCACGAAGTCAAAGTACACTGCTGAGGGAGCAGTAGGTGGGTCAGGAGAGGTCTGATGCACCATGTGGGTCACCTCCCTGGCTGGGAATTGAACTTGTGCTGTAGTGTCTTAATCTTCATTGTGTTGTGCTTTATCCCACTGTGCTACCAGGGAGGGCCCATATATCTACGATAATTTTTAAGGGAATCAAGGGACTCTGAGGCTAAAAAGTCTGAGAATTGCTGTTTTGGCTGATGAGAAATACACATTAGAATCACTTAAGATTCGATTAGCTTTAAATTGGGGAACATTACTTTAGAAAGCTATGTAAATTTATAAACTGAACAAATTAATGACAGTTCATAAATTCTATCTTTTGGTTTATCTGAATTGGCTGCAAGTTACTGAGTTCCTGGCAGTGGGTGTGTTAAAACTATGAAAATGTTCATGGTTAAGTCTCAGATGCTGAGCTGTAGAGCTTGTTCTTTGTTTGTTTACTAGCTTTAAAAATAAAGTGATCTCTGACCCCTCCCCTTATATTAGCACAAGCAGGACTTTGATTTTTGTTGACCATTAATTTATACACCCTCCAATCTAACAACCATATGTCAAGTCAACTAGTCTGTGGTCTTCTATTTTGGCTGCCCTAAACTACTAGTGACTGTGAGACTTGATCTAACCTGCCTTAAGATGGGTCATGTTTGATGTATTTTCTTATTTTTAGCTTCAATAAATATTTGATGTATTCTAATTAATCCACTTACTGTTTTTGTTATCCCAAATCAAAGTACTTGTTCTATCTTTCTATAGGGTCTTTCAAGTCTCCCACTAGTTTTTCAAGATACCTTGCTAAAATAATTTTGCCAAATATTTTATGAATCAGCATTAACATTTCCTGGGGGTATGTTTATGAACGATCCCTTAGGTGTATATTTTTCTCTTTAGTTTTTGAATTTTAAATAATGATATTTTATTTTGATAAAAATAAAACATATTGATTATAAGAAGTTCAAGCAATACATTATGTTTGAAATTCTAGCATCCAGGCAGCTCTCCTGCCCATCTGTGACTACAAACTGGTCTCTTTGAGAGGCAGTTCTTTCTGCCTGCTTGCCTCTATGCAAACATCCCTTAGTTTGGTTCTCCTTTTTTATATTAAACCTGCCCCTTTTCGATGTAAAAAAAACTCTACTACCCCACTGTTAACATTAACTGAATACTTTTCTTTGAGTATATACAAAAAGGGGAAAAGACAGAAGTTATTTCACAAGAATGATTTCATATAAATATGTTCCTTTAAATAAAAAATGTTACATTTATTGTTATTTAATTTTAAGCAAGAGAAAGAAACAGAAGGATTCACTAGATTTGAGATAAAAATGCCTTGACTATATACAACACCAAGAGTGAATATTAATGTAGCTACGAACTTTGGGTTATAAGGATGCATTAATGTTGACTCATCAGTGGCAGTAGATGTAACTCATTGGTATGGATTGTTGAAAATGAGGTGAGCTATTCATGAGGGAGTGTATAGGAATGCTGTACTTTCTACTTAGTTTTGCTGTGACCCTCAAACTGTTCTAAAAAATAAAATCAATACATATATAAAATTGAGCTCCTATTTAGAAGCAGTATTTTGTGTTTTATCATATTGATGTGTACTGCTTTCAATAAAATGAAAAACAAAGCCACAGCATGCCAAGTAGAGAGAAAATCTGTACAGCTTTCTATTCTAATGAATGGCCTGCTGCACCCACATTTTATTGAAAAAAAGTCTTTATGAGAAGAGACTAATTTCTAAAAGAGATCTAATATCGTGAGCAATATCATAGGATGATGTAACTGTATTTGTAAGACTGTGTTTTCATGGTTATATAGTATCTTTGGCTTCCTCTTCATGAGAAATAATGAATTCTTTACAGCTTTCCACTTTCATGGAAAGGCCATCTTTCCTCTCCCTTTCCAATTTGTGACTTGTAGAGTACTTTTTCATTTTGGCGGCTTAAAATATTTGCATTCTGTTTATACTTATCCTCTTACATATTTAGTCTTAGCTATATGTTAAAATGGATTTATTTTTCATCACCACTTATGATTTCTTCTTTTCATTGATATCTTATTTGGTGATATTATTATTTTTGTATTTGTATTAGAACCAGTAGAGTTCTAGAGGGAAGAGGAAAGATTAAAATAATGATAGTTTTTGTCTGTATTTTAATTTTTCCTGTCATCTTTGCCTCAGAACTCTGGGGAAGAAATAATACCCATTGTAGTTCACGCTAACCCGGAATATGTCTACCTTTATTTGTCATTCTACTCACTGGGATAGGATCTGTTATCTGACAATGTAATCATGGAGTTATAAGCAGGGTAAATTTTCATTCTGACTGAGTAAACATATTTCAAAAACCCTTTTAGATATAAAACAAAATAAATTCTTCTTTATGAAAACCATCCAGTTAACAGTGATTAAATAACATATTGCTAAAATATAAGAACAGATTTTGAAACTATAGCATTCAAAATAACCAACTACCTTCTCTGTGGTTCAGACGAGAAATAAACAAAAAAAGTTTATTCTAAGCCTTGATGTTTATTTTAACCACAACTGACCACACTGTGGGAACCTAAACTCGGTCTGTATTCATGTGATGAATGCTATTAGTGCTGTTCATATGATTAAAGATAAAAGGCTTGTATTAGTGGTGGAAATATCAGTGACAATGATCAACCTGAACGGAAATTCATGTGGCTAACTATTTCAGTTCTAAGCATGCATTTTAGATAGAATGAGAGAGAATACCCAGAGGGTTGGGGGAAGGGACATCATGAAGCAAGCTGACTATGGGGTGTCACAGAAAGCTTGGAGATCCAGATGTGCCTAAACAGAAGCATGGAAGCCATTCTTGATGAAAAGCTACAAAGTTTCCAAAAGTGACCTTGGATGTGGACAAACTTTGGCACATGGGAAATAACAAATCAATGTGTCTAACTTTTGAAAAGAACAAATTTAGAGACTGGCACTGTCAGCATTTTTTTATATAAAAATACTTGCTGATACCTAGTAATATCAGCAAAAATGGAGAATTGGGAACTCAAAATTTTTTTCCCTTCACTAATGCAAAAATGCAAAATTAGGCCAGCAAATACTGTTGAAATACACTTTTACAAAACAATGAAATCTAATATAATTAACTTATGGTGACTAGGAGGATGCTTAATAAAGAACGAAGATGTGATAAGTTAGAGGGCGATAGGGCATTTTATATAATCCCACTGCCACTCCACACTCCAGCATGACCATGCCTAAGAGGACAGTAGCCTGCACTTCCACTGTGTTTTGTTCTGAGACCAGAAGGATCAAAGCACACCTTGTTAAAGAATTGTGGTTGTATGTTTTGACATGGTGCTGGCTCCATGAGGCACTGAATCAGGGGGTTGCTTCATTCCTCTCAGTTGGGAACTATCAAGAGCACTTAAGAGTAAATATGAAGAGGAAGTTGTTGGGGCAAGAGATAAAACACAGGGCAAATAGCAGACTTCAAAAACCCTAGAAAGGAAGAGGATGGAAAAGAGATACACACAAGCCTAACTCAAGGGCATGTCCAAGACTAGAAACATGCTCAGAAAATTTCAGAGCCTTAAATCCTGAGCCCTGGCAAACATTCAGGCATTGTACAAACAGAAAGTGAATGCTAAGGAAGAGTGGTAAACCATCTATTGAGTATTGATAGTGTACACTAATATAAATGGGGAAAAATGTACAGAATCAACAAGCAAACCATCAAGTAGCAAACTAAAATGCAAACTAGAGAAAAAGGAAATACTAAAGAATGGAAACAATACAGTAAATAAAATTAAAAGTTACTTCTTCAAAAATGTCAATAATTTTGAGTGAAATGATGGCCGAGTGAAGACGCTGGGATCACTATATACTCCTTGTTAGGTTGCAGCAGAACAGAGCCAATAATTCCCGAAGGAAAAACAGGCAATTCAGCAGACATGAGGAACAATGTCTAGAGGAGGCTGTCCCTATGAGCAGTGAAGTGGGTCCAGCCTGTCACCTGGGTGGGCAGGGGGAGCTTGGCAGTCCAGTGGGATGCACAGAGGGCACAGTGGAAATGGCAAGCAGCTTTGCACAGTAGTCCCAGCTAACACCAGTGAGCCCTGGGCAGGGCATGGAAACAGCCCACCACAGTCAGCTCCCACAGACCCCATCCAGCCCAAGGATAGGACACAGGGGCCTCTCAGACCATGGAGGCTCTGGCAAGCAGTGAAGCTGGCACATATGTGACAGGCCCCAGCAGAGGCAACTCAGAGCCAGGTCCCAACTGGCTACAGCTCTAATTAGACTCACTGAGAAAGAATGGGAGAATATGCTAATAAACAGAATCAGAAATGAAGGAGAAGGTGTTACAACAAACACCTCAGAAATACAGAAGATCATATGCGACTGTTAGAAATATCTTTATTACAACAAATGGGAAAATCTGGAAGAAATGAACAAATTTTTAGAGGTACACATCCTTCCAAGATGGACTCAGGAAGAAATAGAAAACTTAAACCAATTACAAGCAAGGAAAGTGAAAAAGTAATCAAGTTTCCAAAACAAACCCAAAAAACCCAAAGCCTAGATGCTTTTTTTTTAAACATAAGTTTATTTTTACATCATTTTGTACATTTTTTTCCCGCCTAGATGGTTTTATTAGTGAATTCTACTAAACCTTCAAAGAGGAACTAGTGCCTAGCCTTCTCAAACTCTCCAGAAAATTGAGGAAGGGGGAAATGCATTTTATAAAGTCAGCATTACCCTGATTGTAAAAAACAAAAGCATCATAAAAAACAGAAAGCTACAGACCAGTATTTGAGTAGCTTCTGTACATTAAAAGAAACAATCTTTAAAACAAAGACACCCTACTGAACTGGACAAAATATTTGCTGATCCTCAAGATCTGCAGAAAACACATATACTCAACTAAAAGAAAACAGAAATGAACAGAAGAGCTAAATAGATACTTCTACAGTGAAGACATGCAAATGGCCAACAGACACATGAATAAGCATTTAACATGACTTATCATTAGCGAGATGCAGATTAAAACACAACCTCACTCCCATGAGACTGACTCATATTAAAAAAAATAAATAAATAAAGCAGCAACAAATGCTGGTGAGGACATGGAAAAAAAGGAACCCTTGACACTATTAATAGGAATGTAGACTGGTCAAACTGTTATAGGGCACCCCAAATCTGTTCCAGGACAGGGGGAGAGGGACACCCCTGTAACCCCAAAATCCTGCCTGCTCTAAGTGGGTTCTGCCATCCGCCGCAACAAGACAAAACATATATAAAACTTTAATGAAAAGGGACTTTAATACAGTGAAATATACAGTACGGAACACAAAGAATATAACTTCTAAATCAAACATCTGAAGTTACGCATCCCCTCGTGGGCAAAAGTCAACCCGAAAGGGATTGGCCCAAAGCAAGGCCTGAAAGCCTGCCACTAGACTAAAGCACCTCTGGCCGGGACCCATGGAAAAGGGTCAGAAATGGCCAGACAAATCTGAAAGGAAAAGAGCAAAATCAAAATCAATATAAACACTGCCAGAGTCACCTCCCTACAGTTATCTCACCCACATCTGCCTTAACCAGTCCAGGGTCAGGAAACAAGCCCGGTTTCTTCCTCACATGCTTGCTGCTCCATGTGGTTTCCTCAGGTCTCCTTTTGGCTCTCCATCCAGCTTCCTTCTCTTTTTCCCTCTTCTCACTCCTTCTCTCCTTTTTCTCTGCTCAGCTCCACCCTCCTTCTGGGTGGGGCAGGGAACCTGGAACTTTCCCTTTTCCTAGGGACCACCCTGTTACAAAACCTCTGTGGAAAAAGGCATGGAGCTTCCTTAAACTATTAAATCTAGATACACAATATGACCCAAATGTTAAGATGCAAAAATACTAATTTGATGGTATATGGTATATACACACATGTATATTTGTGTTTATATTCATATATACGTATGTGTGTGTGTTCTTATGTTCATTGTAGCACTATTTACAATCGCCAAAGTATGAAAATAACAAGTGTCCAAAGACAGAGGAGCAGCTTGAGAAGATCTGATATAAATTAACAATGGAACTACTCAGAGATGAAGATGATGAATTCTTGCCATTTCAACATAGATGGAGCCACAAGGATTTATGCTAAGTGAAATAAGTGAGAAGAAGAAAGACATAGTGATGATCTCACCCTTGTGTGAAATACAGAGACAAAACAAAGGAGCTGACAAAAACTAAACCAAAGCTAAACTTTAAAATATGACCTACTGAGTATAGGAGGGAGGGAGAGAAGGGGAGGATGGGAACAAAGTTGGGAGGGAGTTGAAAGGTCTGTGGTAAAGGACTATGGGTAAATTGTGGTGGTTGTGGTGTAGTGATATACATCTATGGGGGTGTGGACTTATCTGCCTTCCCCCTCGCCCCCCATACAGTGATGTAAAACAATGCTACCTTAATAATAACTTTTAAAAAAATCAGTAAAATTGGCCACTTAAGAGAAAACAATTAGATAGAATTCAAATTACTAAAATAAATGTAAGGATATTCCTACCAAATTTACAGGAGAAAAAAAATCATTGTTTATAGAACTTGAATGATTATATGCCACCAAATTGGATAACCTACATGAAATTGACAAATCCTTGAACACACAAAATACCAGGTCTGACTCAGGAAGAAGCAGAAGATTTGAGCATACTTATAACAGTAAAGAGGTAGATTCAGCACTATAAAATTTACTCCCAAAAGAAAAGCCCAGAACTGTTCAAGAAGACTTCACTGTTGAATCCTGCTAAAGGAAGAATTCCAATCTTTCTAAAAATTTTCCAATACACAGAAGAGATAGAAACAATTAACCAACTCATGCTATGAGGTCAGCTTTACCCTTGTATCTATTCCAAAGACATAATTGAAAAGAAAACGACGACCAATATCCTTTGATACTAAAGTGCTAAAATACTAGCAAACTGAATCTAGTAGCATATTAACAACTATATATGTGAAATGAGTTTTATCCCAGGAATGCAAAGCTGGTTCATAAAAAGATCAATTTTATGCACCACTCTAATAAAGGGAAACAAGAGACAAGATTATATCAATTGATGCCAAAAAACATTTGGCAAAATGATAAACATATTCAACAGAAAAGGAATAGTTGAGAACTTCCACAACACAATAGAGGGGATTTTTAAAGACTAATATTAGTTACTCCCTGAGGTTAAGATATAAAGCAAAAATGACTATTTTTGCCATTTCATTTTAACATTATCCTGTAACTTTTTAGCCAGGGAAAGTAACAAAGGACAAGAACTGAACGGTAACTAAATTGTAGAGAAATGAAAGTATTTCTGTTCACATATGACATTATCTTACATGCAGAAAACCTTACATACTCAACCACTTCCCCAAACCACCAGGACTAATAAGAAATTCAGCAAAATTAGCGTATATGAAATCAACATGGCACAATGCGATGTATTCCTACACACTAGTAATAAATACAATTCCATTTACAGTGTTATGAGAAAGAATTAAAATTTGAGGAATAAATTAACCAAGGATTGGTAAAACCTGTACACTAAAATCTTTAAAAGATTACTGAAAGAAAGAATATCTGGGTAAATGTAAAGGCATCCTGTCTTCATGATCAGAAACAAAATTGTTAAGATATCAAAGTATTCAAAGATTTAACTCAGCCAGGACATCGACAGTGATGCAACCAAGTTACACAGCATGGCTGGAGCTGGAAGGGATTATGCTGTGAAATAAGTCAGGAGGCAAAAGGGAAATATCAGATAGTTTCACTTACACGTGTATCATAGAGACACCAAACAAAAGGTCAGGAAAAGACACAACTTGCAAGTTGACCACAGATCTGAGGCATAGAACAGGGGAGGGGGAGTGAGGATGGTTGGAATGGGAGGGAAGAGCAGAACGGACTGTGGAGATGGATGATGGCTGCTATGGTGGTGGGAAAAACACAAAGACTACACCTGAGGGGAGAAATCAAATACTGTCAAAAAATTAACAATGAGGCAGAAGATAATAAATTTAATAATAATAATAAACCAGTTCTATTATGTCATATTTGGTCAATATTCTCAAATTCTGAAGTTATGAAACATTTGTCTCTTTAAAATGATTTTGCCAGAAACTTACAAAAGCAAAATAATGCTCTAGAATGGTCTCACAAGCTTGTGCTTTAACCTGTTGCCTGTTGCTGCTTCTGCTGGTGGTTTCCATGTCTCTTACTCAAACTTCTCCATTGTCGGACTATTGAAAATAAAAACAACTTTCTTCCTTTCTTCCCCATTTTTATGCCTGTTATTTCCTTTCTTGCCTTCTTGCGTGGGTTAGCACTTTCCTCACTATATCAAATAAGAGCTGTGAGAGGAGGCATCCTTCCCTTGTTTAAGATCTTAGGGAGAAAGAACTCAGTCTTTCCCCACTCAGTATAATCTTAGCTGTAGGCACTTATAGATGCTCTCTCTCCAATTGGGGGAAGTTCTCTTTTACTTTTATTTTTCTAAGAGGTTTACCATGAATTGATATTATGGATTGAATTTTCCATATCATATCTTGAAGCCCTACTCCCAAAGAGACTGCTTGAGAAGGGCTCTGAAGGGGATGAGTGAGGTGAAGTCACAAGAGTAGAATCCAAATCTGAAGCAACTGCTCCTCCTATAGGGGAGGGGAAGGAATATCATAGATCTCCCTCTCTCCTTAAGCACATTTAGAGAGGAAAGGACCCTGAGGACACTGAGGTGGAAGCTGTGTGCTAACCAGGAAGAGAAGTCTCACAGAGGCCTACAAGTAATTTGATCTGGGAGTTGAATTTCTTACCTTTTTATTGTTTATGTTACTGAAGTCAAGCAACATTTTAATTCCCTTTGGAAAATTTGTGTGAAGTTTTCCAGAATTCTCTTTAAATATAGCTTCTATATAAAACATTTGTATCTCTATCATTATGTTGAAAAGTAATTCAGAAATTGATTTTGGTCAATATTCTCAAATTCTGAAAAAGTATGAAACATTTGTCTCTTTAAAAGATGATTTTGCCAAAAAACGGGGGGGGGGGGAAGGGAGGGAAATGCACGGGACTATGGTGGTGGCACAGGGGTGATTTGGTGATGGGAAACCCGTGGGGATTACAATTGAGATGAAAAAAAATGTGCAAAATGATGTAAAAATAAACTTTTTAATAAAAAAAAATATATCAAAAAAAAAGAGATGATTTTGCCAGAAAATTATTTAACTACAAAAACAAAATAATGCTCTAGAATGGTCTCACAGGCTCGTGCTTTAACCTGTTGCCTGCTGCTGCTTCTGCTGGTGGTTTCCATGTCTCTTACTCAAACTTCTCCATTGTCGGACTATTGAAACAGGAATAGCTCTCCTTGCCTAAATTCATGACTAGACACTAGCTCAGGTGGGGGTCACCTAATGGCAAACAAAACTTACATTTAACATTGTTTTTAATATCCACAGTGGTGCAGCCTTGTTTTTAACAACCATAAGAACTACAAATACAGGACCCACATCAATCAGAGAGGTGTCCACTTGAAAAAAATACCCTAATACCACATTGTAGAGACAATCACATTATCCCAGCCCAAGACCTTACTGTTCGAGATGACTTTGCCTCCTGCTTGAGAACAGGACACTGAGCTTGCTGGACCAGCAACGTTCATTGGTTGTTTTTCTTAAGTTGCTGCCAAGTTGAAAGCAGGATAATGTTTTGCTTTTTTTCTTTTAATATTAAGAATTCTATTATGTTCCCTGCAGTTTCTGTTTGTCTAGACAACGATCCCAGTATATTCTTTACTCTGTGCTGAACCATACATCCCTGTACTCCTCCATCTAAAGGGAAATATGGTAGAGGGTACACCCATAAGGCATTTGCTACCACAACTTCCCATCTGCATCTTTGACCATGACCACAACTACCCTTTCTTAGTTACAAATGCCACCAATCTTTACATGCATCCTACTGAACGATCTCCTGTATCCTCCAACAATGGAGTGGCAAACACACCACCTTAACCAAGAAAGGCACCAAAATATTTTAGTCATAAAAAATATAACTTGTATTTTTAACCTACAACCAGATATTTATTGTTAGAGATTCTGGAAATCCCATATTTTCTTTTTGGTTAATGCCATATAACAGAGAACTCATGTAAGTTCTCCTTGTGCTTCCACTTGGTTTCTTCTATTTTATTCCCATAATAAAATGTTTTCAATGCTGTTTAGGGTAACTTATGCACTAATTATAAAAGTCTTTTATACCACTTGGACCATACGAATACCAAAAGAAGTGAGTTCAAAATGGATGCAAAAGTCAATGAATCAGTTTTGAGATAGTTTTGAATCTTTTAAAATCATTGTCTAAACTCAGTTTTAAGGTCTTTATGACAGGATAATCAGTTCGCTTTCTTGAGCAGTTGACTATGTTCACACTCCAGCTGTACACATGGAACTTTATGTACGCTCTCACACTTCTGACCATTAAACACCAACCCACATTGCCCCAGGATTACACACCAGACACAGAGAAAAATCTCCATAGAGAATTGTGCACAGGAACCTGGATAATTGTTCAAATTAGCCAATCAGTGGAATCCCCTGAAACAAAATCACATCCCTCTTGCCATATATAAACTCTCCCTTATAGTTAGTTCTACATTGTCGTTACATAACTACCCCTCTCAGTAGGCACAAATCTTGTGTGGCTGTACATGTCAGTCTCCTCTGTTTCAGAGCACTTTCATCTACTCAAATACCTTTGTGCTATGTCCTGCCATCAAAAGAACCTTCAGTTTCTTCAATGAAGAAGATCTGTTCATTGCTTCTAACCTAGCTTCTGGGGATTTGTTACAAGTATTTGGTGTTCATTTGCTTGTTGATTTGTCTGATCTTTGCCTTCATATGCTATTCTTCTGTCATGCATGCCTGTGTACAATGTTCCTGTTTTTATAAGGACATCAATCTTACTGTATTACAGCCTGACCTATTCCAGTATAACCTCATCTTGACTAATTACATCTTTAGTGACCATATCTCCAAATAGGGTGATATTCATAAATACAGGCTTGCTTCAACATATGAGTATTGAGGACACACAGTTCAACTGATCATAGGCAGCTTCATTAAAGTCACACATAACCCATTTCTATCAACTTCATTCCTAGATATGTACCTAGGAAAACAGGAATTGACAAATAAATGATGGACTATTAATACAAATAATACAACTAAGTATTAAAAGTAAACTATGTAAAGAATTTGATTTACATGAAGCTGTTACACTGGCAATTGGTGACCAAGTCAGAGTGGTGTTTATCTTTCAGGAAGAGAAGTTAACAGAGAAGGAGCAGAGCATGAGTTAGCTACTTAAATAATGAATACGATCTTTCCTTGGTTTTGGAGGTGATTATCTGAGTGCACCCATATGTAAAAATTCATGAAGATGTACACTGAAGATTTATGCAGTGTGATTTAACATATGTGATTTAGGCTTCCCAGAATGCTATTTCTTAAATGAATTTCCCTACAACTTCTGTCTCTCCAGTGCTTTAGGAGAACCAGTGAATTACAAACATTGGCTTTTTGGCTTAATCACTCAGTGAAGCTTGCTGACATTTCCTGTCTGTGGTTAATAAGCCAAAAACACAAAGAAAGAAAAAGCAAAATGGTGAGGGAAAATGACAAATGCTCCCTCTGAGTTAGGAGTAAACAAAGGTGAATAAAAGAAAACAATTCTCCAAATCCATCTATTTATTCACATCTATTAAATCACATCTATTTATTCACCACAGAAGTGGTGTTAAAGTAGAAACTCATTCCAAATGCTTGTGTTGGGGAGGACTTCCAATCTGAAGTTACTGATAACTGTCGTTATCGTAGTGTCTGGAAACTAACACTGTGACATTTTTAGCCAAAATTTGTCCAGTAGGAATGATGAATTTGTGCATTATCTAGCAAATTTGATATACCTTACTTAAATACTGTCCTAACTTGCTGTGGAGCCCAGAGTAATACTGGAGACATTGGAATGAAGTGAACTAAAGTTTTATGGCTAGACAAAAGTTATTATTATTTATTTTTTTGGTTTGTAGTTTTGTTGTCTCATTTGCATTTTTTAGGATGTTAATGTTCATTGATGTGGAATTTTTTTGTCCTTTGATCTTTCAATTATTTCAGCATTGATATTTAGAAACTAACACCTAATTCTACTTGGTTTTTAAATTTTAAAATAGAAGTAAAAAATCTATAGCCATAATTTTGTTAGGAAATGAGGATAAAGGTAAGATATATAAGTGATAAATAATTATTCTAAGTCAATATTTCAGGGTCTCAAGAGAGTTCTTTATAAAACAGGTGGAACATATAAGCAGAGTAGCTGTGTTTAGAGCAGGTTAGGCAGTCAGAATAAAACCTCTGAAATCTTTTTGTCTTTTTTGTTGTGATCCCAAAAATGTTTGATAATATTCTGAGAAAACTAACTTTAATCTAGTTAAGTGGAAGAGAAGCAGTTCACAGGAAAAAGATGAAAATCCAGTTCCTGGAAAATAGGAAAGACATTGTGGAGAGAGGAACATTTAAGATCAACTCAAGAAAAGTGGGTAACAAATTTTAATTCCTGAAAAGGGCTTGAAAAATATTTAAATTTGGCAGGTTTCTGGCAGGAAATAGATGGTAATAGAAAAGAATAATTGTTAATGTAATTGACTCTTCACTAATTAGAGTAGAAGAACTGTGAAATTACTGGAAATATTTGATAACGTTAAAACACCCACTGATTATAAACACTTTTTAAAAAATGTATGTAACTGGCCCTCCCTGGTGGCGCAGCGGGTTAAAGCACAGCACTGAGAAGCTGAAGCCACTTCCGCATGAGTTCAATTCCCACCTGCCTTGGAGGTGACCACATGGCGTGGCAGACCTCTCCTGGCCCGCCTGCTGCTCCCCTCAGCAGTGTACTTCGTAGATTTGCCTGTTCTGCTCCCCACTCTGTGTCTAGGGAAGCCTTTCACCGCCCCTGAGCCTCTGGCCGGTACCCCAGTTCTGTATGAACAAATAAATAAAGCTTTAAAAAAATGTATGTAACTAATTCATTTTAGAGATATTTTATGTTCCCAGGAAAATTGAGAGGAAGGTGGAGATTGCACTTGGATCTCAGACCCCGCACTTGCCTGTTATCAGTATTTCCCACCAGAGTTATATTTGTTGCAGTTGATGAACCTACGTAATTATCACTCAAAGTCCATAGTTACAGAAATGTTACTTTCTGAAATTAAATCTATGCATTTGAAAAAATATATAAAAAACATATCTCCATCATTATTATATCATACAAATAGTGTTACTGCTTTAAAAATCTTCCCTCCCCTCTAAACCCTGGAAAACTATAGATTTATTTTATAGGCCTAATTTTGTCTCTCTAGTTTTGTCTCTTTCATAGTTGGAATCATAGAGGGTGTAGTCTTTTCAGATCGGCTTCTTTCAGTTAGTCATATGTATGAAAGTTTCTTCTATGTCTTTCATGACTTCTCAGCTCTTCTCATTTTAATTCTGAAGGGCCCCTTGGGTGTTTCTGAGTGCTGGTAATTATGAACTTAGGTGCTGTCACTTCGATTCCTATTTAGGCTTTTGTATTTGCATTTTCTATTCCGTTGGCTAAATACCAAGGAATGCTTTTGCTGGGTCATACTGGTAAGATTCTAGTTTCATAAGAAATCATCAAACTCTCTAAAGTTGCTGTACACTGTGCATTTCTATCAGCAGTCAATGAGGATTTGTGTTACTTCACATTCTTTCCTGTATTTTCTGTTATCAGTGTTTTGAACTTTGGCAATTCTATTAGGTATATAGTAGTGTTCATCATTTTAGTTTGCATTTCACTGATGACATACCATGTGAAGTGTTTTCTCATATGTGTATTTGTCATCTTTATATTTTCTTTGGTGAGGTGTCTGTAAAGATCTTTATTTTATAACATATTAAATCTCTGAATATCTGATTCATTCACCAATTCCTATAATTGAAGTTTAGAAACATTTTTTCTCTTCAAGAAGACAATGAAAAGGGAACTCTCTCATTTTATGATTTCTTGGTTTTCATGTGTGTGTTTGTGTGTGTATATGTGTGAAGGTCTTATGATGTTTGAGCTTATGACTATGTAGCTAAATCAAAGAACTGGCTCAAGTATGGAAACTGGATGATGGAGCATGACAACTCACCTGGGCATTCACTCACTGCTGTGGACTGTCTCATCCCCAATCTAAATACACATGTGATGGAATTTGGAACAGATCCTTTGGGAGGCAATTAAGTCATGAAGGTAGATGTGATTAGTACACTAATAAGAGACACAAGTGTGTTCTCTTTCTCAAGATACATTGAAAAGCAGTCATCTACAAATCAGGAAGTGGGCTCTCACCAGACCATATGTGTTGGTGTCTTGATCTTAGCCTTCCCAACCCCCACAGTTATGAAAGCTAAATGTTTGTGTCTAAGCCATCCAGTCTATGGGATTTTTACTGTGGCAAACAAAACTAACTAAGATACATTTTTATCTTTGAGGTAAGTTACATAGGGCAAACCATATCTTCTTTGGCTCCCCTTCTAGATTTCTCCTAAAAAAATTAAGGTTTCTTTAGCTTTAATGACCAATCCTGCAGGCCGGGGTGACTTGGTTGTCATTCTGGTCTTGTTACTGTTTATAGCAATTACATTTACTGTTAAATGCTGTCACCTTTTCTCTGGTTTTATAGAATTCTATCTTCTTTGTGCTTAGGAGACACATTATCATAGCAACATTCCTTATTTTCAATCCTAGCCTACAAAAGACAACTACCTGTTAGTTTCCTGATAATGACAGATGTTTGTTTTTTTCTCCATTCATACCCTTTTTTTAGTGTATTTCTCACTTCTTTAGTCAAGAGAATGTCTTCAGAACATTTAGAAAGTATTGTCTGCTTCTGACTTCTCTGGATAAATTCCATTCTAGCAAAATTAAACAAAAATGCAAGACCCAGGGCCCTCCCTGGTGGCACAGTGGGTAAAAACGCAGCACTAAGAAGCTAAGCCACTTCAGCATGAGTTCGAATCTCGCCTGCTCCGGAGGTGATCCACATAGCATGGCAGACCCCTGCTGACTGCCCCCCTACCCCCCACTGCTCCCCTCCACAGTGTGCTTCATCTGTCGGCCTGTTCTGTTTCCCCACTCTGTCTCTGGTAAATTATCTTCCCTGTACCTCTGGCCTGTACCCCAGTTCTATATGCATAAATAAATAAATCTTTAAAAATAATACAAGACCCCATTAATGCTATCTATTAGACATTCATGAGAACTATTAGAAACTTTAAATGTAAGCACATTGTTTAGCTTAGATGTAAAGAGATAGAAAATATATGCCATGATAATACTAATCAAAAGAAAAGGTGGAGTGGCTAGTTTCATATAAGATTAATTAAATTTTAGATCAAAAGTAATACCAGAAACAAAGGACATTTATTAACAACATCATCAATTCATAAGAAGTATGTAACTACTTCTGCCTAATAAAAACAAATCTTTAAAAGATGTGAAACAAAAACAGAATAGAGGACTGTGACTCTGTTTTTGTAACTGGAGTTTGTCTTCTGCTTACTCAACTTAGAACTTATGCTTTTTGCAGATCATGTAAGAAATCTAATATACTGACCACCTGTTTTGCTTTTAGAGACCTCTTGATCAACCAGTCAGTTCCATA
The DNA here is from genome assembly GCF_000260355.1 of Condylura cristata. Lineage (NCBI taxonomy): Eukaryota > Metazoa > Chordata > Mammalia > Eulipotyphla > Talpidae > Condylura > Condylura cristata. The sequence goes on from NW_004567104.1 coordinate 39,908,654, forward strand.
GATCTGATTACTGCTCTTTAAAATTACTGCTTTACTTCACTGTTCATTATAAAACCACACTCATTTTGTCTTCAGAAATAAAGTACTATCTATTCTTTAGCCCTATGACCTTGAGATCCAATTATCTTTCTTGTATTTAAGAGTACAAGTTCAGTGGCAACAGTTATTACCATAATTTCTGATCTTACAGAGAAGAGCAACCACAGAGCTCTTAAAGGATGTTGGGGTTTCCCTCACAAACTTATTTCTCACAGTAATGGTGAAAGTTCACCTATGGTAGATGAACGGGTCTTACATGATAAATCCAATCTCTCTATGCTTCTAGGTGCCTTCCCCTATGTAGACCAAAGCAGTTCTGACATCAATTTTTATTTAATTTAGATGATCATTAGGTCCATGTTTCAGCCCAACAAATGAATAGCTGTTAGAACCCTTTCTTAACCCTTAAGTTACAGCATTGGTTGAAAATCTCTGCTTTGTAGATCCACATCAATAAAAGAAATCCGGTTTAATGTCATGTTTCATTCACTTGAATGTCACATCATTAATACATATTACCCCATATGCAAATATCCTCCAGATTTATAACTTCACAAACTGGAAAGAAATTGTATAGTTTTTCTGGTGTGCCATGCACCTCCTGTGGGTCATACTTTGTGCCTCGCTCCTGAAACCTGTTGGGATTTGATTCTAGCTATAGGTCTTGAAGGAAATTCCTGAAGCAAACAACAGTGTCTTTCAAAACATCTACCTTTACAGGAATCTGTTAGATGTTCTTCAAATACAGTTTGCTTGACCTCTTCAGACAGGAGTAGAAGATGGCTTCTATAGGTAAAGAAGACTCAGCAGAATTTGGGAGTTTGATGTCCCCCAAAACACTTGGATCTGTTCATATGCCCTAATTCCAGTTTTTAGGGTCACATTTCTACCTGAACTTTAGAGAAAATACTCTGTCAGTTTAGGAATCCGCTGTAATTTGGCCACATAAGATTTGCTATTTCAGAAATCTCAGACCTGTTGTTACAAGAGTTAAGATTTACTTTCAGAGAAGACACAGATGTTTTCTAGTCATTTATGCAGAGCTTGAGCTGGGAATTTAAAGCACTGAACTAAGCTTCCTCACCCTACTTTCTCCAGTGTAATTAGGAGGCAGTAACTAATTTCATTACACTACATTGTAGTAAATTATCAACAAATGGCCACCCCAAGACTTGAGTGGTAGTGTATAATAGTGTTAGTAATAGATCAGCAATGGGTTCATGATTTCCTACCCCCTCATCATTTTTGGCCTTAGGTAATTGCTCTTACTGTTTTGTAGATGTAGTTAGGCTTTGAAATAAGGGTTATTGTATTTCACATCTCTAAGTACGTTTTTAGGAGGAGAATTTTTGCTTATCTTTTCCACAGTAACTCTAGAAATGGAACTTAACTCCTGGGCCTACAATCCTGAATTCTCCTACTGATTGAAGGTGGGCATGTTTAGTAAAATACTCATAGAGTCCTGATTTGTTATAATGACATTGAATTAATCATTTATTCATAGCTGTATAAATCATCTTTTAAAAACCTAACAATGTTTTTACCCAGTTATGTTATCATTTCTATTTTCTCTCATATAAATGCTTTTGTAGCTTTTTGTGTAGTTAATTTAAGGAACTGATTTTGTTTTGTTATTATCTTATATGAAATCAGGGGATGTTGCATCATTTTAGTTAATAACATTTTTTATTTTTCTCTGTATTTCTTCTCTGAATATTTTCTGTCTGCAGGTAATAATTCACACCTGGTGACACAAATTCAGAATCAGCAAATGAAGGTACCTTCAGAATCACCTGCTGAAGGTAAAGTGCTTATTTATTACTTGTTTGGGAGGCTTGGACCATTGACAGAAACATTTATATGACAATTTGATCTGTGAGATTCTATTCACTATTGCTTGAAGATCAATTTAGCCAATTTAATTGAATAATAACAGCAACAACAAAACCCTATAGGTTGTTCATTATTACTGAGAATTGGTCAACATAGTCTCATCTTGGAGCAGAGAAGTATACAATAATTATATCACAAAGCATACTAAGATGAGTTCTATCACCAAAATTGATGTATTAGAGAGAGTAAAATTGATGTATTAGAGAGAGTAAGTTTTTGAGGTAGTTCTAGGAGGAGCCCGTAGGGCAAACATGATGGGGAAAGTAGAGCAAGGATTCACTTGTGGGCTAAGGTACAAAGTAGAGAGAAGGCTTCAGCCAATGGAAGGAGCCTGGGGTTTAGGAGTTTAATTTACCTGTTGTGAGAAGTGAACAAGAAAAGTCAAATTGTAGTCAACTGGTGGAATATGGAACAAGAGTAGGTATGAACTCAAAGGAATTGATGAATGAAGACTAGACAATGAAAATTTATAGATAATTCTAATAACATTTTTGGTGGGAAAAGAGCCTAATAGTTTAAATGGTAGAAAAAAGGAAATTCACAAATGTACAAAACATGGTGAGAAAATAGACATAACCGCACGCATAGAAATATATGAGAATATATTGTAGAAGTCACTGTTATTAAATAAAACACTTTTTGAATAAAAAAAATTTTCTAAGGGAAATCTAAATTACCAACTTGGTTCAAGCAAGAAATTGAGAGTTATTGTCAGAAAATATATGGCCTCAGGCTGCTACATATGAGAAATCTTTCACATTCCTTGAACATTTAAGGAATAGCATAAAGAAAGGAGAAAAGTCTTGGAATTTTTATAAGCACAATTCTGATACCAAATTCTGATGAAGTTGTCATATAAAACACATTTCTAGGCCAGTTTTTCTTGTAAATGTAGATGCAAAAATCTGAATATATATAATATTAGCACATCAAATATATAAAGTATTCAAAAAATTGTTCAAGTAAAATTTTCAAGAACAAAATAGTTGTTATTAAACAATTTATCATATTTCACCTCATTACTGGAGTACAGGAGAAAAAATAGTTCATAAACATTCAATATGTATCATAAAATGTTTGCTACAATTTACCATCAATTCATAACCATAAAAAATCCATAACATGATAACAATTTCCAAGTCAAACCAATAAACATACCATGATTAGTGATAAGAAATGAAAGTGTTTCCCCTGAAGTCAGGAAATGTGACTGTTTTACCTAGCACCTGTACACACACACACACACACACATACACACACATACACACACACAAAAATTGTCTTGGTCAGCATAGGTTAGCAAACAAAATAGCACAGGCTGGTTGTTTAAACAAGAGACATTTACTTTCTTAAAGTCTGGAGAGTACAAATCCATGTTCATGGTTCAGTTTCTGGTGTGGGCTCTCTGGGTGATTTGCTGTATTCTTGCTATGTCTTAGCTGGCCTCACTTTGGTGTGTGATTGAGGAGAGAACAAGTCAGCTCTCTGGTGTGTCTTCTTATGAACACCCTGAGACTATTAAATCAAAGCCCCATATGTAACCTGAATTATTTTCTTACAGGTCCCATTTGCAAATACCGCCCCACTGAGAGGGCCTCAATGCATAAATTTTGTGGGGATACACATATATTCCCACACTGGCCCTGCCCCAATCCATGTTCTTTTCACATGCAAAATACATTCATTACAACTTATATTCCCCCAAAGCCTTAACTCATTACAGAATCAACTATAAAGTCTAACATCCAAAGCCTATCTAAATGTTACCCAAATTAGGTCTATTGATAAGTGAGAATTACTGGAGGTAGCATTCATCCTGAGGCAAAATTCATCATCAGCTGTGTGTGGTAAGAAAAGACAAGTTATATGCTTTTAAAGTATAACAGTAGGTCAGACATAGGATTTCCATTTTCATTTCAAAAGAGGGAAATCCGAAAGAAGAGAAGATGACCCATCACAAGAATGTCTAGAACTTTTGTTAAAAGTCATGTGACATCAAGTTTTTCTGAGAGCTTGAATGAACTATGTTGCAAATGCTCAATTGCCATGAATTTTACTTTCTCAATACCAGATAATTAGCATAATTCATTGGTTATAAAATCATTGTTTATTCCTGGGCATATTTTTAAAATCACACTTGAATGTTACAAAGAATATTAAGAAATGCTATCAAGATAAATGTAAACAAAAAACAGTTTAGTGATCCATTTTCCTCATATAACAACCAATGCCTCAGATTGAAGTTAATAGTTTCAGTATGTGCTGAGTCTACTTAGTAATAGAAGGTTGCTAAAAGCTTGAGAAGTGCTGGCATTTATGACTAACTGCACGGGTAGGGAAAACAAATGAGAGCACTAATATTTATTGAAACAACTTTGCTTTTCAGATATTTTAATCCTTATAGTATTTTAATGAGATAGACATTTCCATACCCACATTTTTTTTTTCCTGAAGGGAGATGACAATTAATTTCCACATGATTAATAAAGAGCAGAGTTAGTGTTTGAACATTTGAAATTTATGTCTTAAACACTTGCTTATTTATGGCATCTTCTTGATGCTTGGGGATTATTCTGAGGTAAATTATAAGGGAGGGATGAATCATAACCACTAATAGTTTAGTTCTTTTGAAGAACTAAAGGCTGAAGTTCTAAAGGAAATGTTCCAGGAGAAATTTGAAGACTGCAAGAAAGTCAGGGTACTAAAAGAAGGGTAAGTAGCATACATCTCTTTCCAGAGGTATGGTGTTTCACCCTTAGTTTTTTGTTTTACTCTAAATCTCTTTATGGTATTGTTTCAGAGCAACCCTGGTGGAAATGGGGGTGGTCGTTTGTGACTCTTCACTCTTGTGCCTAGGAACTTAGGCAAAACTCAAAAGCAGACACACAGAAATAAAAAGAGAAAGAAAGAAAGAAAAAGGTTTATTTACAAAGAGAGAGAACAGAAGGATTGTCTGACTCATTTTACCAGCAACTACCTAAGCTGAGAACAGGATGTATTTTATACGATTATAAAAATCAATGGAAAATATATTAAAGACTTCAATCTAAGCCTTGAAACTGCAAAACTCTTAGAAGAAAAGCCCCTTAACATTGGTCTTGGCAATGTATTTTTAATATAATATCAAAAGTATAAGCAATGAAAGAAAAAAACAAGTGGTATTACATAAAATTAAAGTGTTTCTGCATAACAAAGGGAGCAATCAAATAAATAAAAACATATCTACTGAATGGGACAATATATTTTTAAATTACATATTTTATGAGGGTCTTAATATCTAAAATATATAAGGAAATTCTACAACTCAGAAGCAAAATAACCTATATCTATCTAAACAATGGATAAAGGACCAGAATGCATGTATCTCCAATGAAGACATATATATGGTGAACAAGATTAACAAAAGAACTACCCCTCACTAATCACCAAGAAAGTTCTAATCAAAATCACAATGAGGTGCCCTCCTTGTGGCACAGTGGGTTAAATAACAGCATTAAGAAGTTAAAGCCACTTCTGCATGAGTTCGATTCCCGCCTGCCCCGGAGGTGACCACATGGCGTGGCAGACCTCTCCTGACCCACCCGCTGCTCCCCTCAGCAGTGCACTTGGTTAGTCCGCCTGGTCTGCTCCCATCTCTGTTTCTGGTGAATCCTCTCACCGCCCCTGCACCTCTGGCCTGTACCCCAATTCTGTATGCATAAATAAATAAATCTTTAAAAAAAATCACAATGAGATATTATCTCACACCTTTTAGGAAGGCTATTATAAAAAAAACAAACATCAAAAGAGTTGGCAAAGCATGTGGAGTAAAGGGCATTCTTGCCGTTAGCAAATATGGATGGCTCTGGAGGACATCATACTGAATGATAAAAAAGTCATTTATAGAAAGACTTACATTTATCATCTTACATAAACTTGGAATGTAAAATAGACAAATGTACAGAAGTAGAGAGTAGATGGTGAGTGTGAGGGACTGGGGAAGTGGGAGTTGGAGATATGATGGCCAAAGTGTATGAAGTTTCAATCATGCAAGATAAACAAGTTTTGGAGATTTTCTGTGTTATATTGAAATACTATATGTATGCTGGAAATTTCCTAAGGACTAGATCATATTAATAGTTCTCATCACATACAATAATAATGATAATAGCAACAAAGGAGGACAGGAGAAATTTTGGATATGATGATGGCTATGTCTTCTGTTTTGATGGTGGCAATCATTTCATGGATATATTTATATGTATATTCATATGTATGTATCTTTTTACAGGTCACTTATATCTCAATGAAGTGGTTAGTTGTTTTTTTTTTAATCACTGCCCCTTTGATGTCAGTAACATCAGACATAGACTGTTAGTTTGCTAAGATTGCCATAACAAAATACCAAACTGAGTGCTTTGGCAACTGAAATTTGTTATCTCATCAAGGTGTTAGCCTGGCCAAGTTCACTCTGAGGAAATGTTAAGGGGAAGGATGTCCTAAAGGAGCTCTGTGCAGAGTCTTGTGGACCCCACCCCCTACTCCAGCTTTCTGAACTCTATCCCCTACTCTTGTGATTGGAAACTACAACTCCCAGCAGCACCAGGGAGAGAATTGCGAGGACTCCAGGGTGGAGCTAGTAGGAATTCTGGGATATTGGGGGGATAAATAGGGTGTGATTGCGTTTCGCTCTCTCTCGCTTGGGAAATAGCTCTCCAGACCATGTGACTGGGTGTTTTCAGTCAGCTGAGCAGGTAAGGTATTCCAGTTACTTTGTATTCCCTTCTCTTTCCCTGGGTTGTTTCCTAATCCCTTCCCCTTTTGTAAATAAACCCATTATTGACCCTTTTGTGTGTGCCTGCAGTACAACTGAATTTTCAGCATGTGGGTGAGGCCCCACAGACACACAGCCCAGAATTTAATATTTTCTTCTATCTTCTGTCATTCCTTTGGTGCTCGTGGTAACATAAGTTCAGTTTAATATGGTGTCCTCCTCTGTGCACATCTGTGTCCAAATTTCCCCATTTTGTAAGATGTGTAAGTTATATTGGATTAGAGATTTACTCCAGTGACCACATTTTATCTAATTATATCTGCAATGACCCCACTTCCAAATAAGGTCACATTTTGAGATACTAGAAGTTAACACTTCAGCATGTGTACTTTGGGGGGGGGGACATAATTTAGCCCACAATAGGCAATGATCTGCATTAAAGTAATGGTAGTTTTTACTGGTACACAGCTTAAGAATGTCTTTGATAAATCAACAAAATATTCAATTTTATGAAACTTTAACACTTGAATACATGGCCTTTTTACTAGTCCATGTGATGAAACTAGAAAGACATTTTCTTGCATGTAAAAGTATGATTACCTTAAGGAAAATCACTTGACTTTAATTATCTTTTTAGATCTGAAATGGGTAAAATATTTATTCAAGAAAGGCTTTTATGTGACTTTGAGTAAGATCATTTAAAAAGCATTGACAAATGTTTATTCTCCTTTTGTGTGTGTGTCTAGCTAACAGACCCCAGCCTGCACTAGAGGGTACAAAGGTAGTGTTCTGCTGCCCTCCGGTCCAGGGCAGCCTTATGTTGGTAACATGGATAATATTCCTCAGAAACAGGCTTCCCTGCACCAAAGTCTACAGGGAAGATAGAAGAGAGACCAAAGAAGGAAACTGTTCTGACCCGAGAATAACCTGGATCTCCGGACGTGACCAGAACCCTGCCGTGCAGATTGATCCAGTGTCCCTCAACTCACGATGGGAATTACACTTGTGAATTGGTAACAGCTGAGGGGAATTTCCGCTATGGATATCACCTCCAGGTGTCAGGTAAGGAACACCAGAGGCTGAGGTGTTTCAGATAGCCCGATAGGGGCTGAGACAAACGTCTCTCTAAATTCCATATCCCCTGTGTAAAGACTGAAGCATTTCCCCTGCTTCTCTGCAGTGCCCCCGAAGGTGAGCCTGGACCTGGGCAAGAACAGAACGACAGTCTGCAAGGCAGTCGCGGGGAAGCCGGCAGCACGGATCTCCTGGACCCCAGGGGGAGACTGTGTCACTGAGGAAGAGCCGTGGGACAATGACACTGTGACTGTCCAGAGTACGTGCCACTGGGCAGAAGGGGATGTGTCTGCTGTGTACCGCTCTGTTTTCCATTTGACTGGCAACAAGAGCCTGTCCATAGAGCTTAGTCAAGGTAAGGCCTGTTTCCTTTAGAGTAGTGAATGTGATGCTAGCCTTGAACGCTGAAGAAAATAATGAATAGTTATTTTCAGGTAAAAAAATTTTAGCTCTAATTTGTAGATATTTTCTAAATCTTAATTGGGAAATGAAATAATATGCTAGAGAACTGCTTATGTTCTTTTGTTAAATGGACGATTTAGCTCAATAATATCTTTTTAAAAAAACATTTATTTATTTGGGCATACAAGAACTGGGGTATAAGCCAAAGGTGTGAGTGCCGAGGAGTGAGAGGATTCACCAGAGACAGAGTGGGGAGCAGAACAGGCAGATCTACTGAAATACACTGCTGAGGGGAGCAGTGGGAGATCAGGAGAAAGCTGCTGTGCCCTGTGGGTCACCTCCCTGCCCGGCGATCTAATTTATGCTGCAGTGGCTGTGAAAGCTAAAAAGCATTGACTTTAATGCCTGTACCAGCAGGGAGATCCCAGTCTCATTTTACCTTTCAACAGTTCTCTTGACCATTTTACAGATGAATGTAGAAGACATAAAATACCCTATGGAAGGAGCAAAATCACTTCACTGAGTGAAAGTATTATCAGATAGTGCCCAAATATGAGAAATCCTGCCCCCAAAGAGTAATGTTTACACAGAAAGTTATAAAGTACAATTCCTTTTTTCTTCTTATAAAATTAAGAGGTACTAGCAATGCTAGCTCTATATTTATTCATTCAGGAAATACATATTAAAAAAATAACATGTGCAAAACAGAGATATGGTGCCCAGACCATCATGAGAAAACGGTATCATACCAGTAGAACTGTAAGCTAGAAGGTATTTTATTTATCATAGTATGTAGAGTATGTGAACTTTCAGGAACTTATTAAAAGGCTTTTTCAAACTACTGAAGTTAACTTGTTAGAACAATCTTGGAAATGATTCTTCAATTCTGCTTGCGTTTCCTGTGCTTGAAGTTCTCAGAACCCCCAGGATATGCAGTGCCAGCCCTATTGATCTTCCTCAGTATGAAATTCTGTCTTTTTTTGGTCATCCTGGTCATTGTGGAATTTGTCTCCTTCCTGAGGGTTGATGGTTGCAGGTAGGAAATGAAAAGTGAGAAGTATAGGTTCATTAGAGAGAAGCATCATCTTACAACTGAATTCTCAATATCTTGAGAAAAGCTTACACATTTTTGTCAGCTTCTCTGTGTTCCCTTGACTCACCCTCCCCTTCCACATAGAGAGTTTGTTGGGAGCTGAGTGCCCAGACAGAGGTGCCTGTGGCCTGTGGCAAAGACTCTCGCGTCTTGGTAGCTTTTCCCTAAGAGAGATCTGTCCTAGACTCCACTTTGAGAACTCTGTGGGGGAAATAAAGTGATGATGGAGTTGAAATGCTTACTCTCCAGTTTTTCTGCTTCTGAGGGCTATTACTATTCCTAATTGCATATTTTATGTTTTTTCCTAGAGCATGAAAACAAACAAAAATATCTGAAAGACAACTTAGATTTGACGAGATAGCACCAAAAAAAGCAACCAGTCTTCAAAATCAGTCTTCAAGCTCAACATCTAGCTCAATTGCTCTTGTTGCTCTTTGTTACCTTTTTGTTTATGAGAATCAAAGTGATAGTTGGCTAGGCCTGTTTCATACTCCTAGCCTACACACTTACATGTACATATGCAGAAGCTTGCTGTCTGCCACCTAAATGCTTAGAATGACTCATCTACTTTCCCCTTTGCCCCAGTGAGTTCTCGCTGCAAATAAGAAACAACCCCACTCCTCACCCCAAAGAGGAAGATAGTTCAGCAAAAGGCAAATAGCAATGCTATGCAGTTTGTCTACGTGGGGGAGGATGTCTTTGGATGTTGCCTCCTTCTGACTTGTTTCCACTGTAATCAATGTTGCAGTGGCCACTATAAACACTGCCCCAGTCAGCAGGTAGCTGACCACCCACACCCATAGTGATTAGTGGGGCAGTTTTATTTCTGAAATAAGAGACTGAGATTCATTTTAGCAGTACCTGCATTTTTTAAAAAATATTTATTTATTTATTTATTTATGCATACAGAACTGGGGGACAGGCCAGAGGTGCGGAGGTAGTGAGAGGATTCACCAGAGACAGAGTGGGGAGCAGAACAGGCCGAATGACAAAGTACACTGCTGAGGGGAGCAGCAGGCGGGTCTTGAGAGGTCTTCCGTTCCATGTGGGTCACCTCCAGGGCAGGCGGGGTTCGAACTCATGCTGAGGTGGTTTTAGCTTCTCAGTGCTGTGATTTAACCCACTGCACCACCAGGGAGGGCCCAGTACCTGCATTTTTAAGAAATTAGATGTTGATTCCTAGTAAGGAGCTGTTACATTCATCGGCAATTGTGCTGCAACTTTTAGAGTTTCCCTGTCTCAATTCTCTTTCTAATATACAGTGTAAATTAGAATGGATTAATGGTAGTAAGAAAAAGGGTTCTCGATAAGCTTCCAACATCTTCTAGAGCCCCTGAATACTGAAATCCTATCTTCACTGACACTGAGGATAGAAGCTACTCACTAAGGTGAAAAAGAAAGATGAAAGCATCCTGGATCCAGATGCCTGTGGAGGAGCCATCCAGAGCCTAGATGACCTATCTGTACATGTCTTTGTATGAAAAAATAAATTATTTTGTCCATGCCACTATTATTTGGGGGTTTGCTCCATATGCAGCTGAATTTAATCCTGATTGATACCAGTTTGCTAATCTCAAGGTTAGCTGTCCATCTCACAAAAATGGGTTATGTTTGATTCAGGTGCATTTTCCTGGCCCATTTTCTTTCTTCCTCTTGCAATAATGAAGTAGAGATAACTTCAGAAGATAGTAATCAAAGGGATGAGGGGCATCTCTAAGACAGTTGCGGAAGGATTGCTGGTTACTTAAGCTCAAGGTATGCTATGGGCTTATGGGGTGTGCAGAGATCATTTTATAATCAGTCTTTTGACACATGAAGACATATACATGGAGCAGAAAGATATCTGTATTATGTGCTCTTAGGGAGGGATGGATAGAAGAAGCAGAGGAACTGCATCCGTGGGCTCTATTGTGTTGTTCCATTTGAGTGGCTCCAACAGATTAATCTGAATGCATGTTCTATTCCCATTGCTTGGTTTTCTGGATGCTGTTACATTGGAAGAGTGTTTCATATATTATAAACACACATACACAGACACATATATATATATACACACACACATACACAAGTATATATGCAACAGGATTAATTTAGGTTTGAAATTGAGGGACCAACTTTAGGCAAAAAATAATTGAGAACCACTAGATGGTGCTTCAACGTAATTCTTTTAGCATTTTGAAGTAAAAAGAAACCTACTCACCTCAGACAATAATTCTGAATTTTTACTTTTTTTCCATGTAATTGTCTTTCCATTTACTAATTCTTTAGGTCTTCTTCAGTAGTTTTGAAATAATAATGGAAAGATGAGAAAAATGATTTAAATTAAAATTAAGGCGAATTGTGCTGCCACTTAATATATATGTATATATATTGCTGTTTGCTTTTTTTTTTTTTCAAGATTTATTTATTCATACAGAATTGGAGTACAAGCCAAAGGTGTAGAGGTGGTGAGAGGCTTCACCAGAGATAGAGTGGGGAGCAGAACAGGCAGGCAGATTGTTGAAGTACACTGCTGATGGGAGCAGTGTGCGGGTCAGGAGAGGTCTGCCACACCAAGTGGCTCACCTCTGGGGCAGGCTGGGATCGAATTTGCACTGAAGCGGCTATGGCCAGCTTGCAGTACTGAGTCATAACCCCTTGCACCACCAGGGAAAGTCCCTATGTCACTTAATTTTAGGAGAAACACAAAATAGGGATGGGCGTTAAATCTTGCCTAAAGGAATGGGGAAATGTGAGGCTTTCTCAGTGGTTAAGCTAGGGTTAGCACTACTCACTTAGTAGAGAGCTGCAATCACCCAGTCACTTGTTAGCGAAGAGCGCTTGCAAAAATCATGGCAGCAGATTGGGTTGAACAACAAAGACAATCTGCTTCTTGAGTCCAACCCCATCTCTCTTGCCTGATGATCTTCTAATGCTAGAAGGAAACTAAAGATAAACCAGGTCAACTTCCTCATGTTACACCAGAAGAAACTGAAATTCAACTAGTTGAGTCTATAGTTGGCTACTAAAAAACCAGTTAGAGATCCCTGCTTTGCTGGTGAGAGCACTCACAGACTGAATTTCACAGTTTAGTCTGTTGGAGTGAAAACTGGGATATATTGGGACATATGGATCACAAAGAGAAAAAATGGGTCAAACAGTCATGATGTTAAATTTCTTCAAGAAAGAATTGGACATTATTGTTAACAACTAATTGAATGTCACTATATAGCAATGACATCAAATAAAAAATGTGAGACTACAATTGCTGTGAAGATACTTTTGACAATGCTGCTTTAAATATTACTGCCTTTCTACAATCTGGAAATAAGAGAAGAGGAAGATGGGAGGAGTTTGTTTTATGAAGTAAATCACTGTTTAGAAAGGGAAGGGAGAGCCCTGGTTGTGGGATGTATTGGAGAGGTCAAGATAAAGGGAGTTTAATGATCAGTGTAATTAAAAAAAAAGTGTTCTCTCTGAACTCAGAGGTAGGAATTTTAAGGAATCCTTGAGGAATCAAGCAGCAGAAGAAACAAAAGAAAAAGTTTACTAGTCACAAATTTCAGTGATGTTGAAAAATTCATTGAAAATTTTTAGAATTCAGGATGCATCTCTGTTAATGCAATATTTACATATGATTGCCTTTACGTGATCAACGAAGCTCAGACATGAATGAAGAGGATGAAAGAGGGCAGCAGTGGGCAGAAGTCACCATAAGAACCAAGGATGACTTAGAATTGGTTTGGGGTTTCAAGTTTAGTCATCAATAGATGCATAAACCCACAGGGTTGGCAAACACTGTGGGCATCTTCAAAATGCCATGGCAGGCGCTGAACTTCCCAAAGTTGCAGTGGCCAGAATTGGAGTTGTTTGATTTCAACATAAAAGGATCAGATTTGTTTAATAATCTAGACCTCTTATATACTATTAGGAATTATAAAAGATTAGAATAGGAATTTCACTGTCTACCTATATAGTTATTATTTGAACTCTGAACTTTTAAATATACCATATCCTGGTAGCAGAGAGAAGAATAGTTTTTGAAGATCCTGGCTTGATTAGAACATTTTAACCTGCCTTCTTTGCTATGCATGTAGGCTTACAATTTTCTGAACCAAAAGAAATAAACAAAGAATGAACCAGGGATACCCAGAAATTCGTAAATTCCAAGAACATTTTCTCCTCTTCTTAGGAACCAGTGAGCTCTCTCCATTATTTTTCCTATTTTGGCTGGATGTCCAGCTGTACTTTTGGGGCAGTATTTGCTGGCCTTTATGTCCACACTGAGGGCTATACTTCTGTCTGTCACCATCTTTTGCCACATGCACCCAGACAGAGCATACAACTAAAGGGGGGACAAAGGACAACAAATTTTATTATGGGCAGAATGAAATTTGTGCCAGCAGGGTTGAGCATAGCTTTGAATTGTCTTGAGTGATTAATTAAGTAGCTTATGCATATAGCACTGTTAGATATAATATGAATAAATTCAGGCACTCACTCAGGTATTTGTTAAATACTTGGTATATATCAGACACTATTCTAAACTCTAAAAATAAAGTCAAGCAAAGTATGAATCAAAAGTCAATGAAATGTGGTTTTTGAAATTTTCATAATGAGGAAGAGAGAAATACCAGCAGATCACTACAACCCAATTTTAATGCTATAACAAAACTATACTCATTCTGATTGAATATGTACATGGCATGTAGTTCAGGAAAAGGCTTTTGATTGCAAGAAATGGAAAATAGAGCTCTGGATGAATGAAAAAGGACACAAATCATCTTACACTAGAAGATATCCAGCTTTAACGGCTCGTCAACAGCTCCTGGAAGGCCCTGTGTTGATTCCACTTCTCTGTTCTGCCATCATCTGCGTTGGTTTCATCCTTGGTAGATAGTGAGAATAAGGCAGCCTTGCCAAGGTCACAGTCAGGTAGAGCACGCCCAGAGGAGGAGGACTGACCATGGCTTCCCCAACCCCCATCTCACTGAGAGTCCTCTTATGGCCATTCTCCTGTCTGAATGACATGGCCACGTGACAGTTCTTTACTGAATCTCTAGCAAAGCTTATGCTGCCTGGACCAGTGCAGCTGGGCTTAAGTCTGTATCTTTCACCAGCGACATGGTGGGGAGCAGAGAGAGCGAAGATGTGAACAAAAGTGGGGTCTTGCTAAAAAAGTAGACTGGAGAACTCATGTAAAGCTAGGATGAAGAAGTTGACAACAGTCCAACTGCATTTTAAAAGATGTGTGGGAATGTTGCCTCTCAGGCGGACCAGGGCAGGGAGAACGGCATGCTAGAAAGAGGCCAAGGTGGGAGGGGGAGCATTGCAATATGGTCTGACTGTTTTAGGGTAATGAGGAAACTGTCCACAGTGTCTCTTCACACAAGTTCTACATTTCATGAAGTCAACTGGGGACAGTAGACTGCTATTGTTTTAAGAATGCCAGCAGAGTTTTGCAGATCCAGCAAATCTTGAATTTATAATGTTTGCTGAACAGAATGTCCAAATCCTCTGACTGATTCACCCAGCACAGACTTTTAGATCCTATGAGGAGCCAAGAACATTGGTTTATACACAGTGGAGAAGCAGTGGCCAGGGAGCTCGGCCTGGAGAGGTGTGGGTCTGCTTGATGGTGTCACTGATCTCAGGAGGGTGGTGGCTCAGTTGCTGAACAGGGTCACGCTGGCAGACTTGAGACACTTCTCCTTTTCTTAGTTTCTCTTCATGAAATATGAAAATAATTCTTGCTCTTTCCCACTTGAATAGAAAGTTTTGAAGGTGGTTATGCTCGTTATTCACCCCCTGCTTTCCAGTGCACACAAAGATGTGTAGGAAAATCTTGACATGTACTCTCCCCAAAAGTTCCTCTCCCACATGTGCATGCCACAGACATATTCCCATTTCCAGTCATTCTGCTGCACCCACATACTGAGAGCTCTTTAGAGGTACAATAATCACTGAGAGGAAATAAATGATCGTCTCCACATCTGTTGAGGGAAGCCATGGGACTAACCAAGAGCAACTTGAGAACTTTACAAGTAAAGGGGGGAAAAAGGCTCAAAATGCTCAAAATTAGAAAAACAAATGTAAAGAAGAAACATTACAGCAGAAGTCATGAAGTTCTGCCAATGTGAAGACTATTAATGGCAGAGAATGAACAGCTTCCCCAATTGCTGTGGCTTGCCTTTCAATAACAGCGTGGAGCCCCTGGGAAAGCCAGGCTGGATACAAGCTGGGTATCATTCACTTGCTCTTGCTTCTGAAGAGGATGTACATGCTTGCACACAGCACATCTTTTCAGCTTCTCTTTTATACTATCTCTGTTATAAAAACAGAGTAAGAGACCTTTGATAAGGGTGGTTTGTGGCTGACACAAGAGTTTTACTACATTTCTGAGAGGCATCTGGCCTGCAGATTCCTGGGCTTCCCTGAGGGCCACAGCACTGGAAAGGAGGTGTGTCTCGTCCTTGTTGGGAGCCTTATGGGCAGGTCATGCTGTTGGAAAGACTAATTTTGTTTGTTGCTGTTGGCCTTGGGAATAGATACATCATTTCTATAGACCCCAGTCTGGGGAAGATGGGAGCCGCTCCAGTTTATGTATCTTAGTCTGACTGACAGCTTACATGTTGCTCACTACTCATGCACTGCAACTTAAGGCTTTGGCTGGAGATTACTATCTATGACATAAACACCTTGAAAAAACTCACTGACTTTCTCATAGTCTGTGTAATGGAAAAATCACAACACTCCACCATACCTCTTACGAGACATTGAAATCAAAGCACAATCCAAAATGTCACTTCAGGGAGCTACAGCAAATGACTGTACTAGAAAGAGTGATTAAACAAATAGCACTGTAGTAAGAGGCATCTGTCTTTTGTCAGTTTCCCTAAAGTGTCATAAAATGTGCAGAGGAAGGCAACCATTTCAGTGAGAGCAAGAAGGCCAACT
Source organism: Condylura cristata (assembly GCF_000260355.1). Lineage (NCBI taxonomy): Eukaryota > Metazoa > Chordata > Mammalia > Eulipotyphla > Talpidae > Condylura > Condylura cristata. The sequence goes on from NW_004567104.1 coordinate 39,924,844, forward strand.
GTTTGTAACATTTTCCATCATTCCCTTACAAATAAATCCCAAATCCTATTACTTTCCAGCTGCCTATCAAAGGAGGGTGTTTGCTGATGCAGCCCCCAAAAAGTGTGATCTCCATCCCCGTAACCCATGGCAGCGCCTGTATCCTGAGATGATGAAATGCCAGAGCCTAGGGAAGACCTGGATGAGAAACCTAATGCCTCTGCCAAAACTGCTGGGTATTTAAATTTTTAATTTTTTAAATTTTACATGTTTTCATATTTCTATCCAAAACATGTTTTCCTTGGCAGCTTCCCCAGAGGACCATGAAGTCATAAGGCAGGGACTATCCAACTCTTACTTCTGCAGGACGGTCAAACAGACTTGCACATCACAGCTGGTCTTGGGCAGGGACTCTGAGCAGCGGAAGCCATTGAATAGAATGCACCACACACCACACATTGCGAACCGCTGGACAGTTCGTCTTTAGGCTGTCGTCAAGTCTGAGGGTGAGGCTCTCAGTGTACATGGAATCACTACAGCTCTTAGCTTCTCGTGGTCCATAGTGTTCTACTTTTCTAGGCGGCTAGGAAGTGTATCTTTATCACAGCACTTTCTAATTATGGCTACCTTCTCAGTGGGCCTCCCATTATGCCCATTTCTCTCATTCCTATCATTGCATTCACTATCTAGCTTTTCCAGAAATTTCTCCCCAGCCATTCCTCGTACCTGACTTTTTCTACCTGAACTCTGCTGTTCCTCCTGCAGCAAACACTCAAAAGGCTATTGCTGCCTTTTGAAAGACTGCCTCTCTCCAAAACCTCTGTGAAACCTTCTCAGATACTTTGTGTCAAGCTAGGCATTGCCCGGTTGCAGTGCTTCTTTACATAATCGTCCATGGACTATTGACAACTGTGGCTTTACTATCTTTGTGTATACATGTCTCCAAACACTAAATTGGGAGATCCATGGTGCAGATGTAAGGTATTAATCATTTTGATATCTTCCAAACTTCTTCTCAAACTGTCTTCCAGATAGGGTTAATTATTAGTAGCATAAGAAATATGTAACATTTGAATTTAAACATTCAAAATAATAAATACTGGCAAAAGTAAGATGACTAAAGTGATACATAGGATTATTTGACTACAGAAGTAAAGGAAGCATTACATGACAAAGTTAAAGGGAAAGAAAGGGAGAAAATATCTGCAAAACATAAGAAAATATTATGACTTTAAATACATTAATTCCACAAACACTATCTCTCATTGTCTGCCTGTCTGCATCACAAAGTCTAACACTAGATCCTGGGTAGGCAAGTTTACTTGAAAAATCATGGCATTTACCCACTGGTTAGCAAACTAAGTGTCTTATATTTTCTGGGTAAACAGGGGAAAGAAATACTCTGTCTCCCCCCACCAAAGACCCAGAAGGTGGATTTATTTGTTTATGCAAACAAGAACTGGGATCCAGTCCAGAGGATTCACCAGAGACAGAATAGGGAGCAGTACAGGTAGAAGTGCTGGAAAACACTGCTGAGAGGAGCAGCAGGCAAGACAGAAGAGGTCTGCTGCACCATGTGGGTTACCTCCTTGACCGAGAATTGAACTCATGTTGCAGTGGCTGTGGATATCTTCATAGTATTTCATCTAAACCCCTTGAGCCACCAGGGAGGCCCATAAAAGCATTTTGATAAATTAGAGATGAGCCATTACCTATAGTTGCCAGGTCTACTGTCCTTCTTGAAGAGCCCAAAGGTAATTGGTAGAGATTCCTCTTTGACTAGAGAGTGACTCATGGGAGAACTTGATTTTGCTTCCCTTATCTTGTTGAATCTTTAGTTCCTCAAACTTTTCTGTCATGAAGAAACAACAATGAAGAATGAGACCATTTGCTTTCCACCAAGATTGCATGCTCCTGGAAGACAGGAACTTGGTCTTCTTTGTAAGTTTCTTGCCAGCAGGATGAACAAGTATTACTTTTTAAATAAATATGTTGAACAGACATCTGAAGTCTGCTAAAAATAAAATTGGCTTCAGGATCCGTACTTCTACCTCTGTGGTCTCATTGTACAAACATATGTTTTAGATCTCAGGCTATTCAAGACATGTGTTCCGATCTATTATTTATAATAAATTGAAATGGAAAATGCAACAAAAAGCTTAAAGAATTTGCCTGAAGACTACAATTAGAACACAAGCAGTGAGATGGCCAGGTTTGGGACCTCGAAATAATCAAGAGATAGTAATTTAGGCCAGACGATTTATGATTCTGTAGTGGACTTTTCCTTTTTCATTTTTATTTTTCCTCTGTATAATTTACCCTGAAGAAAATCTAAGTTGTTGGGCTCAAATTTTGTTAAAACTTCAAGCACTGTTTTTATATGTATGATGGAATGATTCCACACTTTGAGTTAGCTACATATATCACCTCACCTAGTTAACATATTTTTTTGTAAGAGCATTTCAATTTCATTCTTAGCAAATTTCAGTTACACAAAAGTAGCTATTAAACAGTCACCATGTTATATATTAGGTCTGCTGATCTTGTTTAGTTTATATGTTCTCAATCTCCATCCTCTTTCAAGTGTTTATCGACTCTTGTTTCTGTGAGTTTCACATTAAAAAAAACTCTGTGTAGATGATATGCAGGTTGAACTTCTCCGTGCCTCTTATTATTCATAGCACAATGCCTTCCAGCTTCATCCATGTTATGCAAATAATAGAATTTCTTTTTTTAAAAAGCCAGAAATCCCTTTGCAGGTAGATACCACATTTTCTAGCTCATCTGTCCATAGACACTTTGTTTGTTTGTTTTTTGGCTATTGTGAATTGTATGCCATGGACATGGAAGTAAAGATTTATTTGAGATAATAATCTTGTTTCCTTTGGATATATACTCAGAACCAGAACTACTGGATCATGTAGTAAATAGAACATTGTAGAACAACTGTTCTATTTACAATTTCTTAAGAATCCCCTTCCATTTTCCACTTTATTTGGGGTGTTTCTTTGCTCTTGAATTGTACAAACACCTTATAAATTTTGGATATTAGCCCCTTATTGGATATGTGGTTTGCAAATATTTTCTTCCATTTCATAGGTCTCTTTTTCCTTTCGTTTCTGTATTGAACAGAAGCTTTCTGGTTTGATTTAGTTCTGCTTGTTAAGTTTTGCTTTTGTTGCCTTGTTTTTAGTATCAAATAAAAAATATATTGCCAAGACAAATGTTAAAGCAGTAGTCTTTTTTGTTTTCTTCTAGGAGCTTCACAGTTCTAGGTCTTAGTAAAGTTTTTCATCTAAGTTGGAGTGGATTTTTGTGTGTGCTGTAAAATTAGATTCCAGTTTCATTCTATTGCATGTGGCTGTTCAGTTTTCCCAGCACCATTTTCTAAAGAAACTATCTTCTCACTGTCTTATCTTCTTGGGTCCTTTGTAAAACAATGACCCTGGGTTTACTTCTTGGGCCTTGTATTCTGTTCCCCTAATGTATATGCCTGTTTTTTACACCAATGTCACATTGTTTTGGCTACTACTACTGGGTCAAAATCAGAGAATATGATGCATCCAACTTCCTCAAGATTTCTTTGCTTGTTAGGGTATTTTTTGCAGTTTCATATGAATTTTAAGGTTGTTTTTTCTATTTCTGTGAAAATGCTATTGGGATTTTGGTAGAGATTGCACTGAATCTATAGGTCTCTTTGGATATTTTGAATAATTGATAATATTAATTCTTCCTATGTTTATGGAAGATATTTCTATTTTATCTGTGTTTTAATTTATTTCAGTGCCTAATAGTCTCAGTGTATAGATATTTCACCACCTTTCAATTATTCCTCAGTGTATTATTATTTTCTTTAATGCTATTATAAATGGGATGTTTTTTAAGTTTTTCTTTGTGGTAATTGATTGTGGTATTTTCAAGTAAAACTGATTTTTTTTTATTTTACAAAAGTTTATTTTTACATCATTTTGTACATTTTTTTCCCATCTCAATTGTAATTCCTGCGGGTTTCCCATCACCAAGTCATCCGTGTGCCATCACCATAATCCCGTGCATTTCCCTCCCCACCCCCCCATTTTTGATCCCATTCCCCACTCCACCCCTGCAAAATGTCTCCGGTATATGATTGTTCATTATTTTTGTTATTTTCTTGCCTGGTCCATTTAAAACTAATTTTTATATAATGATTTTGTAGCTTTCTACTTTAGTAAATTATTTTATTAGTTTTAAGAGATTTTTGGTGGAGTATTTAAGGTTTTCTATAAATAAGGTCATGTCATCTGCAAGCAGAAATAATTTTACTTCTTTTTTTATGATTTACATGCCTTTTGTTTCTTAATTCGTCTTAGAATTTCCAGAATTATGTCGGATAAAAGTGGTAAGAGTAAGCATCTTTAGCTTCTACATGAAATGACTGATTTGTCATTGACTCAATAGGTAAATAGTAACAACTGTGGAGTACTTGCACTAGTATGCAGCAGTTAAAAATAATGAAACGATTATCTGCATACTTACATAGCGCTATCTTATATACATAGTAGAGTAAAACGCTAGTTAGAGAATATTTTGTATTATTTATGAACAAATATACACGAATTAAGATGTGTTTCTATAAGAATATTATGTATTAAAGAAAATGTAGACAAAAGAATACTGAAAGTATTGCATACACAATGAACTGACAATGGTAGTTGCTCTTGAGAGGGGTAGTGGTGATGAAAAGGATTTAGAGTTTATAGGGTTCAAATTTTTTTCAAGTAAGATTATAAACTTATGTTATTTAGAAACTGAAGTTAGGGCATTTTTTTTGGTCAATGGAAGAAATATTAACTTAAGCATTTTTTAGAAAGATTTATTTATTTATTCATATAAGAACTGGGGTACAAGTCAGAGGTTCAGGTATGAGAGGATTCATCAGAGACAGAGTGGGGAGCAGAACTGGCAAATCAACTGAAATACACTGCTGAGGGGACCAGTGGGCAGGTCAGGAGAGGTCTGCCATGCCATGTATGTCACCTCCCTGCTGGGGATTGAACTCCTGCTACATTGATTGTGATAGCTTCATAGTGCTACACTTTAACCCTTGCACCATCAGGGAGGGTTCTTAACTAAAGCATTTTTAATTCAAATAAACTAACTCTAACACAAGTTATTGTTCTCCAGGCAATGCTAAATAAATCATCATGCATATATCTCAGGTTCTAGAACACGACCCATTCACTTGTTCTGAAATCTTAAAGATCTATCTCAGGCTTTCATGAATCTTATTCTTTGAATTACCCCCAAATGTAGCCAATTGGCTATAACATTTGATTTGTAGAGTGTTCAGAAACTATTACTCAGACTTTTTGTAAAGCTAGTACTGGGACTTGAATTATGATGGAATTATTCCATCTTATTGAAATTGGAAGCATAAGGTCATAGGAGGTGATGGCATCTCTCCAGAAACGGGTAATTAGCTTAATAATTACTGTTACTAATGTTCTGTTGTGCAGTTGCTATTTGCCATTGCATAAAATCAGTCCCTCAGAAAAGATTAGAAATCCAGTCTAGTTATAATTATTCCTCTGGATGTTTTTGAGTTACCTAGTCCATTAAAAATTAGTAATTTGAGAAAACATTGACTCATGCTTAATAGTGGTTGTTACTTTTAGAAACAAAAGGAATGCAAAATCTGAAGGTTGAGAAAATACAACCTCTCTCAATAATATTAGGAAGTAGAAAAAGAAAATATCATTTTCTATTTGTGTCTTCTATAATGTGCCACATTTTACACATTAAGAAAATGTTCCAGAAAAGTTAAAAATAAAAACAAAAACACATAGCAAGTAGAAGTAAAGTTTTATTTTTTCCTTGATTAAAAGTCTAACACTTTTCCACACCATTATCACTCCTGTCATCTTGAAAGTAAGATACAAATTTTGAAAACATGTTTAACTGAATCAACTAATATTTCATGTAGATTTGTTGAACTCTTGCTACTTCTCTAGTTTTGCTCCAGACTGTTCCTTAATACTTACTTGAATCTTACCAGAACACTATGAGATACATATCATTATTCCTGCTTACAAAGAAAGAAATGGAAGCCTAGAAATTAAAAAGTTGTCTCATCCATGTCATCAGAAAGAATTGAAGTAAAATTGCAAACCTTTAATTTCTGATTTAGGTAAGTATTGCCCCTCGTGGGATTTTGGAGTCCCAAAAGGGCCTTCATCAACAGACAATGCAATTCTTGAAAAAGTTTTGCACCCAAATAGATATGTACCCTTCAGCTTAGAAAGCTTGTTGTGGGATACTTATTAAGCAAATCAGTGTGGATTACACTGTTTTTCTATATGGCTGGGAGCCATCTGGTCATATTAGCAAACAAGCCATTCCTAAATAATGTCATGTGTGAGCCAACAAGAGATCCATTCTTTCACTTCTTCTCAGGGGGCCTCCCAGCCTCCTCTGTCAGAATGAGTGTTAGAGCTCCCCTTACACTGACCCATAGTAATTTGTTTTAATAATGTCTGAACACTCTGAGGTAATGGTCTCATGACCTCAGCTAGTGCTTTTAAGGAAGAAAAAAACATGAATTCTTTTTTGAAATGAAATTAGGGCATTTATATATAGACTTAACTAGAAAATTTGCTATCCAAAAAACAAATTAGAGTGCAAGTTACCTTCAACCTTAGAAAAGTGATTTGAATGAAAATATTTAGTTACAGGTTAAATTTGAAAATGGCAGGTATCTGGAAGAAAATAAGAACAAAAAAGAATTAGAGCAGGTTTCCCTAGACTGGTGATTTGTATAATCCTGACAATATTGTTTAGGGGGGGTTATGATATGCCAGGCACTTTGCAAGTAATTCCATCCTTCTAAAAATCCATAGAAGTATGTTTGTCTTATTAGCTTCATTCTACAGATGAGGAAACCAAGTTCAGATAGTGACAAAACTAGAATTTAAACTCAAATCTCTCTTGTAAAAATCAGCCCCTCTATTTGCTGTAGGGGTGATAGCAAGGGAATGGAATACCCATAACAGTTTCCAAGCACAATTGAAGGGGGAGTGCAGGTTGTAAATTTGGGGCAGCTACCCGTTCTTCTAGAATGGGAACTTCTGAGTTGTTTCCGTTGTTTCATCTGTAAGGCAAGTTCTCAGGAACTTAAAAACAATATAGTCATAAGAAGGCAATGTTTTCTGAAATGCTAAACAGAACTTTGCTTTGCTCAGTTGGAGGGGAAGTTGCTTTATGGGGAACGTCTTATAAATCTTGAAATGTTTAAAATACAAGAATATGTAAATAATAGTAGGGAAACATCTCTGTCATCTCCCAACTTAAGACATAAAATTTGACAAACCCAGTTAAATCCCTCCTTGTGTACCCCACCCATATTTCACTTCTTTCCTTCTCCTATAGATAACTATTGATCTATAGTTATTATAATATTGTTGTGTATTATTGTTAGGGAATTCTTTATAATTTCCACATATTTCTATCCTTAGCATATATTATTTAATTTTTCATATGTTAAATTTCATATAAATGGACTAATATGAATGTATTCTGAAATGTCTTCATTTTGCTTTTATGACATCCCCACGGTATTCATCCATGATAATGTGTTTACTATTGTTCATTTATTTTCAGCACTAAATAGTACTCCATTGCATGACTACATCATGATATGTTTAGACTTCTACAATAATTGTTAATGGGAATGTGAAATGGTACAACCATTACAGGAAACAATCTAATGTATCTTAAAACTAAAAATGGAATTACTATATGACCTGCAATCCCTCTCTTGATAATCTAGTTATGAAATAAGAAACCATCAGCCCAAAGCCCCTATGTTCCACAATTTTCATAGTAACATTATTTACAATAGCTGGGCCAGAGAAACAGACTAAATGTCCTTCCGCACATGAGTGGCTAAAGAAAGGGTGGTAGATCCACACTGTAAAGTTGTTATATGTCCCTGGATGTAGCCATTTTCAACAGATAGGGGGAACCAAAGAAATACGTGTTGCAAAAAAAGTTCAAATGATAAAAGCAAATATTGCACATTTACACAACAAACAATTTGATTACAAGAAAAATACAAAATGCAGACTGTCCTGTGGGAAAGCATTCTCAAAACAAAGATTAACATGATAGTTGTTCTCTAATTGGAAGGTTTACTACACATATCTTGGTTCTTAGTCAGCTGATGCTGACTCTTACCTCTCTCTTAGGTAGTGTAAAATGTGGTTTGGGTCTCAGTGTGCCAACTTCCACCGGGGAGAAGACGTTCCACTTGTAACTCAAGCCATATATGCGTGTATACAGCTTCAGAGATAACGCAGAGTGTATACCTCAGGTGTACAATCAATTTCCTCCTTTGCATGTAAGTTCATGGTTTCACACAGAATGTGTATTTGTAGTTACAATATGACTTGGAGGAAGTCTAGCAAATAGTCATAGTAAGTGTACAATTAAACTAGCAATAAAAGGGAAAGGCTTCTAAGACTCAGGCAAGGTCAGCTTGTGAGCAGGTGGCCCTAACTCTCTTGCAGTGTGGGCAGGGCGGGGAAGGCTGTTCCTCTGGGCAAAACCTCCTCAAGGCCATTGCCAAAACCTGGAGGAGGCTCAGACACCTTGTGGGCTTCAGTCTCAGAGTGATTTAATTCAGCTCTGATATTTATACTGCTTCTAGAAGTGTAAAAGCAGGTCCTCTGTTAGCTTTATTTGGGGCTTGGGCTCTTGACACAGCTGAGCTTTTATTTATCCTTGCCTCTCCTGCATCTGCTTATTATTGTACTCTAAAATAAACAAGTGTCTTTTTTAAGTAATAGCATAAGTCACTTCATTTCAACGACAGTCAGAATCATTATAATATCAATACCTATAATGTGTGGATAACTTACCCTTCTCCAAGTGTCAAGTTAGAGGGCAGGGTAACATGATGGTTACAGCTTTGGGCATCAGAAAATCTTGAGCTGAGGTCAAAAATCTCCATCACTTTTCACGGGGCCATTTCAAGCAAAGTATTTAAAAATCTCTGAGCCTCAGTTTCTGTTTGAAAGCATAAGTGCAGCTGTTGGGGGAAGAGTGAGCCGCAAAGGCTGAACAGTGAATGGTGTCTGAATGAACTCCAGCCCCTGATGTTTTCAACGACTTCACCCCACTGCCATGCTAAAAGTATCTCAGGAGCCAACGAACACAACTCCCATGACCTGAGTCCTACTAACTGAATGGGGGTCACTGGGAACACGGGGTGCATTTCAGCAAACATGATTGGCTTACATTGTGCTTGGGTTCTCTTGCTTTTCTGACATCTACTTCTACCCTAGTAATGCTGAAGGAGCTACTTATAGGTTTTTAGAGGAGACACATGGAAAAGACATGTGGAAACCCTTGGAAGAGACATGTGAGGAAGTTGCTCCCGGTCCTTGGCAGAGGCAACAGCACATGTTTCTTGACCTGATGGTGCATTATGTGGTATATTCTCTCTTCTTGCTGCTCCTGATGCCTGTCTAACCTCTGTGGTTTCTTCCCAGAAAATATCGTAGACCGTGGCAAGTGTTCAGGCCTTAGCAGCCCCACTTGGGTCAATACTGCTTGACTGGGCATCTGCCCTCAAGAACGTGAGTCAAAAAATTTCAACTTTTTGGGAAACTATTATTTGAAATTCACTTTTTCTCTCTCCACACTATCTTTTCCTTTGGCTGTGTGTAAAAATAGCCGAATCTCTTTCATAGCATGCACCGTTTGTTTGGGGTTTCCGGGTATCCCTCAGTCATGTACTAACATTGCCTTTAATCTGAGCCTTCTTTGGAAGATTAAATGAGGTCATGTCTGTGTGGTACTTATGCAGAGTAGTCAGTTAGTGGCAGCGACTATTTCGTGGTCCTAATAAACTTCTCACTCAATTGAAAAAAAGTGCTTTAAAAATGCCACAACTTCTAACAGGAAGCCCCTCTTTTCCCCACCTTTAGAAGCATTTGTGGAAGATTAAGAATTTTTCTGGAAGAGGTTCAGTTGTGTGAAAGGAACTGAAAATGAGTTCCTCTTTTCTCAGCTCTTCAAATGGAACTGTTGGTCTTGTTGGACAAGCGAGGTACACAAGAGCATGGTTTATTAGGCTGGGCCTTGAAGGTCAATGGAACCTGAACATATGACCTGTTCATATTGAGATGATAGAAAGCTAACCCATGTTGCCCCTGGCAGAACATTTTGTTTGTCCACAATGTTTTCCAAGGCTACAGAACACTCTAGTTGTTCTATTGTATACAATGTGCTTATTCTTTGGCTTTACCCAGCTCTGTATTAAAGCTTATTTGTCTACCCCATGGATACCTCTAACACACACACACACACACACAAACACACCCAATATACACACTAGTGCTTAAATTGGGCTAGCAGCTCATAAACTGAAGGCAACGCTTTATAAAATAATTAAAAGACTTGTTTAGAATTCTTTTGCCAACTGTGATCTATTGATGTCTGCCAACAGGCAGATAAATACTTGTCTGGTTTTCTAATGGGGTTCAGCCTCTCAATGTTAGGAAGTTTCTTTCTTTTTCAGGCCTCTATCTTAAAATAACAAATAAGCAAAAATATTTTGGTAAAATGTACATCCCAAAAGGTTACAAATGCGTAAGGACAACCAGAAACCTTCACTTATAATCCCAGACTCTACAGTTTACTGGTTGTGGAATCTCCAATGAGTCATTTAACTCCTTTAAGCCCCAGTTTACCTTGTCTGTTAAGCGAGGCTGCTCAAATAAATAAGTCAGAGAATAAGAATTTGGATTGCTGTTCGCTTGATCAAAGGGAAATGCAAAAAGCAACGTATGAAAAAATTTGACCTGTGACTGACTAGGATACCTCTCTTAGTGTGAATGTGAAAATCGTCATCTTTTTAGTTTTAAGCTTTCCACTCTCAGAAGTGTGACAGATTTTTAGCAGAGCCCTTTTAGGTCACATGTCACTCTGACATGTCTCATGAGCACCGTGGCGGTAGGTCAAGGTCTGTGTATGGAGATGGTTTTCCAGGTGACCAGGGCCTAGTGAGAGGGAAACAGCAGTAGCACCTTGACCTTATTTTCCCTTGCCCCTGCCGTCTGTAAACAAGTGGCATGAGGGAAGTATGAGGTCTGCCCAGTGCCAAGAGTCTTGTTGCTTTCTCCTGACACAGAAAGCTATTTTTGCTATTTTCAAAGGCAGTGGCTTCTGGCAGGAGCCAGGTGGGGCAGGGCCTGCCTTTGGCTAGCTAATCCAGAATTACTGCTGACATTCTCCCAGAGAGCAGAGGCTGGGGCAGGAAAATGCCTTCCTAAATGTTTACTTCTCAGAGATGATTCAGGACCATGTCTCCTTTCCCGTGTGGTGACTACAAGAACAATGTCCTTAAATTCAGGGTTTTCTCAAGTGCATTGTGCATCAAACTTGGGTGGAGACAGGAGCTGCTGCCCTGAGGGGAGTAAGGGA
>NW_004567104.1:39936865-39942585 GCF_000260355.1 Condylura cristata
GTTGATTAGTTCTAATCTTATCTGGACATGGACCAGTATGCCCTACCCAGTATGGCCTACCTAGGTCCAAGGCAGTATAAGCTCTCCAGTCCATGGGAACCCACCTACTAGAGATATGCCTTCGATAATATCTCTCTCCAGCTTCTCTGTACTGAGTCCACAAAACACAATGTGCTCATGTTAGAAAAACTAACTGTATTTTGAAAGAAAGGTTTAGACTTGATTCCACAGAACTTCTTACTGATTTTGTTCCTTGCTATCAATGAGTATATGCTGCCCTTGCTGGCTGATGCTCTGGAAAACTCTCTAGGCACTGTTGATTATCAACAGACTCCACAACTAGGACACAGAAGTGGCAAAGTGTGTGTGTGTTAAATATGTCATGTCTTTTTCACTGGAAATATTCTTTCTATCATAGCCACATTTCTGAGTAATGAGCCACATTTCTATCATAGCCACATTTCTATTTAATATTCTCTTAAATATAACTCTATATCATAATGAGTAATCTGTGTGTATTTCTGAATAACTGACTGAAGAGTTCAACTTTATTTAATTGGGTCTTTGAGTTCAGCATAGTGTGAAAAACAGGATAGCTCTTTGGCAGAACTCTGTGGTGCTCTTGCAACACAAACTCCCGATAAGGCTGTAGTCTCTTTGTTGATTTAGCCATGATTAGATTGGGACTCTGGAAAAGTCCACAAAGGGCTTTCATGTGACAAGGATAACCTAATTATTACTCACATATTCATAATGGCACCAGAGGGAGAGATGTTCAGCCCTTTATAAATGCATGGTTTCAGTAAACTTTTAAAGTCAAATTGGATGTAATTCTGAATTTGAGAAATTTGAAACCCTTATTCTTCTCACCATCTGAGACTCAAATGCATGAAGTTGGCACAGCAATAAAAAAAGAGGTAGCATATATTCAGGTTGAACATGAATTATAGGGGAAAAGATGTACTCGGTTTTGAGTTTAAATTCAGTTCATCCAAAAATCATGTATAGGAAGTAAATAGCAGATCAAGTAAAATTCGTTTTTGATCTACTAATCTTGCAGAATTGTTGACAGGAAGGTGAAGAAGCTCTTTGTAGTTTTTTTGGTTTTGACTTAAATCTGTGAAGTTTTATATTTCTGGGAGCACACTTGGGTGGACTTCATTCTTATTTATGCATACAAGAGCTGGGGTCTGGGGATGAGAGGGTTCACCAGAGAGAGAGAGTGGGGAGCAGAACGGGAGGATCTACTGAAATACACTGCTGAGGCGAGCAGTAGGCAAGACAGGAGAAATCTGTTGTGCCATGTGGGTCATCTCCCTGCCTGGGGATCAAACTCATGCGACAGTGGCTGGCAATAGCTTGTTAACATCGCTGCCACCAGGGAGGCCCTCAGTTATCATTTAAAGAAGATGACTTTTTGTTTTTTTTTTAAAGATTTATTTATTTGTGCATACAGAACTGGGGTACAGGCCAGAGGCTCAGGGGCGGTGAGAGGTTTCACCAGAGACAGAGTGGGGAGCAGAACAGGCAAATCTATGAAGTACGCTGCTGAGGGGAACAGCGGGCAAGTCAGGAGAGGTCTGCCACGCCATGTGGCCACCTCCGGGGCAGGCGGGGATCGAACTCATGCGGAAGTAGCTTTAGCTTCTTAGTGCTGTGCTTTAACCCGCTGCGCCACCAGGGAGGGACATAAAGAAGATGACTTTTAAAGAACACCTCCATACCAAGAACTCCTGCCCCATGGAATCCTCTGGTCTACAGGTTACCTGTCTGAACTCAGATATGGCATTCTATATCAGTAATTTATATTCTTGTCTACTAGGAAAACCTGGGAGGAATTTTAAAATTCTGGTGCCTAGGATTACTCATTAAGTTAGAAATGCCTAAGTACCAGTAGTTTTTAAAGCTCTCAAGGGATTCCAATGTGCAAGTCAAGTTATGAACCATTGTTCTCAAGTTCTACATTGACTATTAGCAAACCAACACTGTTGATCTCCCAACCTGTGGCATGTGGCTGGCACTTTGTTGGAAGATCCCATAAGTTTGGGGGAATTGTGGAAACAACTAATTGGTATTGTACATTCAGCACAGCTGGAGTCAACAGCACTCACAAACTCCATCAACAGAGGTCACTTCACAGACTTTAAAAAATAACAAAACAGCCAACCCCCCACTCCTCTAGAGCTGAGTGTTGTCATTCACTCCCCTTCTGTCTCATGCCCAGTCCATGATGTTCTACATCCTTCCATTATCCACCCCAACCCCAGACTGCTGTATGGTTAGGCTTTTATTTTTAACTAGGAAAAACAAACACAGTGAGACAGGACTGCCTATTCCTTTCCTCCTCTGATAAGGCCGGCAGCGGCAGTGTTCACAAAGAGGTGGAAAATGGGTCTGTTCCAATAATCAATCAAGGGAAATTATGCTGTGAACTGCAAAGACTTAGCAGTGACAGGGCCAGTGAGTGAGGGTGATAGTCTATTGTATTTCCTTTTTAAAACTGGATGAAGGGATGTGGAAAAAAAAAAAAAAGCATGGATTCTTTAGGAGTGATATACACAGTTTTTTTGCTACTTATCCCCTGACACAAAGATAAAGAACTTGGAAAACAAGTTCTTCAGCTTCCTCTTAGACCAGATCCTGCAGCCAGGTCACTGATAAGCTTGCATACGACAGATATGTCTTGGGCCTGTCTTCAGAAGCCTTTGCTTTGGGTTCTAGAACACTTGCAGCTTCGTTTATCCATTATTTTCACGTTCATTTCTCTGGGGAAGCCATTTTATTTATGCAGAGAGAGATATTGAAAAGCCAAGACCTCCCAAAATTTATTTACTGTGTAGGCTGAAAAATTCTCTGCTGAGCAGATTAGGCAGAAGTTTCAAGTGGTAGTAAGTAAGAAGTTTCAAGTGCTTGACTCTCTTCAGAAGCCTGGGGTTAACGCTGCAGATATTCTACTGTTATTAACTCTTCGTGACAATACTAACAACATAAAAACTGTGATCCTGTTCTTAGAGCACATACATGTAGCATATGATTAGATATGCTGTTCTAATTAAATATGAAGTGTTATGTCTGGTTTTGGAAACAAATTCTTGAGTTATGCTTAACTTTGCAATTACTTACTCAAAATATTTTATTTTCTTTAGGAAAACAGTTTCTTATCCTAATGATCCCACATGCTGAATCAATTCATAAAAATGGCTGAATACATTTTTATGATTCAGCCATTTTCATGAACTGATTATGGCTGATAATCTTGAAATTTTCTTAACTTTCCCTCAAAGCGCTCAGCTCTTATGTTTAAAACATGAAGAAGACAGAGGACCATGCCAATTCTCTATCAGAATAACTAATTTCTTCCAGTATATTCCTAGTTGATTGTCATTAAATTCTCACTGGTCTAGAATGAAAGACTGAGCATGGTTTAATTGGCTTAGACTATGGTTTCCACCTGAATTTGTGAATTATCAGCAAAACTGGGTTTCAGATGGAATTGACAGTAAGAAGTGGCAAGTGGATAGGTAGCTGACACTACCCCAGAGTCAAAAGCCTTCTGGGCTTCCATTCACTGCTGACTTCTGATTTCAAACTTTCAGAGAAACTTGTCATCCTGGGACTCACTGAATTTCAAGCTTTAGCCCATTTCTGCTAAATATGTCATCATTTGCTAACAGCTAAGTTTGAATCAGAAACTTTTTTTGTATTTAGACCTTCTCTATTTTGAAGATAGTGATTCTCTGTTCTTTGAAGTTAGGATCTATGTTATTTGTTTCAGATTGCATTAAACAACTAAATATAATTCAGTGTTATAAAATATAAATCTAAAATCACCAGTAATTTTATAGTTTAATAGGTTTCCATTTACATATCAGTTATGTTAATACTTTTGAATAAAATTATTTTTAATTTTTAATAGATATGCAACTGTGAAATAGAGATGTACCTTTAAGAATGTCCATTTGCTCATTTCATGTTAATTTTGTGCTTAATTACACAGTTCAATTTAAAATTGTGATCTGAGTATGTTTTTCCCCCCAACGGTGATACTATAAAAAAATGATTGCTAGGGCACAGAGTTTAGTTTTACTGACATTTTGCATGAATATCTATCTCTTACCTACTGTATTCCCCTTTTCTTCCTCAACTCCCACTGGATCAGCCTTTATCTTGCATTATATTTTTATCCTACCCTTCATTACAATAAATCCAGAACCAGGTCTAGAACTCCCTACTCTGTCCTGAAAGTAGCCAGCTGCCCCTGATGAATCCCAAGCATTGTAACCCAGACTTGTAGGTAATTCATTCTTTGAGAAGATCAAGAGTAATTCTCATATGAATTGAAAGCAATAGTGTTGCCCTTATTCTTTATTTCCTCACCACTGTCTCATTTCTAAATATATGCTCTCTCTCTCCTTGTTCTTCTTATCAAAAATATTCTTATTAGGACTATCCGATAAGAAATCAGTAATAGTGATATGTTTTGAAGTAACCTAGAATTCACATTCAAAGATAAAAACTAAGGTAACTTAAGCCCCATCTATTTATCTGGAGTTGGATAAATATTTTTAAATTGTGTTCCTCCCTGAGTCTTCAGTCATCTACTTGCTAAGAAGAAGCCATGCTATTTCAGTAGGTCACAGAGAAGACAGTTGAGGAATTCATTGGCAAATTATGGGTGTTCCTTTTTACAGTATTTTATTGTGAAATATGGATGGGTCCTGCAGATTATTGCTACAAGACTGCCATGCTCTCAAAGAATTTTTAGATACAATTTCAAATAGAGTTGAAAAATAAAGAATTCTGAACAGACATACATAAATCACAGAGTGTCTACGTGTGATGCTGTGTGAGGAATCTGAGTATTGCATTAATCCTTTCTGGAATGCACTAAATTCATGGACTATGGAACATTTGTATGGGAGCTGTGTTTCCATTCTTAACTTACCACCATCACCTGTCTGAGACCAGAGTTTGCTCTAATATTTGATGGGACTAAAACACTATCCATGCAATGATCCACCATATTGAATTCCTCTTGCGAATGTTTCATAGGAGCAAGTCAAGGTCTCCATACTGGAGGAACTTAACATTTCAGGAGGACACATGGAATGACTATTTTATGCAGAAATAGAGACCCAGATTCAGTTAGAATGAAAGCTCTTGATTTATACATAAAATGATAATCTGAATTGTTTGCCAGAGTAGTAGTCCTAGTTGACAACTGCTGAGTTTTCAATTTGGACAACAATGATAGATGGTTACCTTAAAGTTAGCTGTTATCTGGTCTCTACTTACTACCTGAATCACATCTCTTACCCTTTTTCATGATTCACTATGGATTTCAGTCATACTGAATTATGTTCAGATCCTTGAAACTATCCCACTTTGCTTAATCTCTCCATCATTGAACTTTCTGTTCCTTCCCTCAACATCATTGCCCTGCTCTAACCACAGCTCTCTTCTTGGCTGAGTTCATGTCCTCTTGTCCTTTGCATGTGGGCTCAGTTATCACTTCCTCTTGGAAATCTTTTCTGTCCCACCCACTCTTCCCAGCTTGAGCTAACTGTCTTTCTAAGTGCTTCCCCTTCCCAGAATTGACCACAGTGTACTACACCTTCCTTCTCACTGCACCCTGTCTCTCACAGCCCATAGACTCCATGAGACTAGGGCATTACCTTACCCATAGCTATGTATCCAGTAAAAGGATTAGTGCATAGCAG
>NW_004567104.1:39943067-39951385 GCF_000260355.1 Condylura cristata
TGCCCTCCGGGGCAGGCAGGAATCGAACTCATGCAGAAGCGGCTTTAGATTCTCAGTGCTGTGCTTTAACCCGCTGCGCCTCCAGGGAGGGCCAGTTAAGAAATATTTTTAAGTTAAGGCTGAAGCCCAGTTTTCAGAACTGCAGGTCAAGTTCAGAGAGAAACTAGGGCCACCGTAACTAGGACAAATGCCAGGTGGCTGAGTAACATTCGCTTAAATTTCTCCTATGAGTTCTGCCTCTTCTAAGACAGGGCAAAACTTTGGATGGGGATCAAGGAACCAAACTTGGAGAACCGCAAGGCTGGATTCAGCAAGGTTTAGAAAACGGAGACAGGGACACACATTGATACCTACCCACATCAAACTGGGGAGGTAAAACCTTAGAAGATGCATTCCTTCCCTCGGATGGAATGGGGTCTAACTTTAGCCCATTTCTCTCTATGTGGGAGTGAGGAGTGGGATCCAAACAGAATATGTTTTAAAGAGAGAAAATACGGATAAAGAGAAGCTAGAACAGAATCCACCACTCTGACCTCTATATTTCTTATTCCAAGTTATTTTACTCATTCAAACCTCTTCCATCCTGCATATTTGGTCCCTCCAGTACCTCCTGCATCCAAACCCTATGCCCACGATTAGTTCTCACTGTGGCTCATCCAGCAGATGTCTCCTGTTGAACTAAGTGCCACCTTTGCCACATTAATGGTGTCCTTTAAATCCAACTGTCTAAAGGTTCATTGTAAGCAATATTATTTCTTAAGCTGGTCTTCCCAAAAAAGGAACTTTCAGGGTCTTGGCCCCTTGACCCCATGGGTCAGCTGATGACTCAGTCATGGGTCCCTCAGAGCCTTGTCCCACCACACCTCATGCTACTTCTTCAGCTGAAACTGGAGCAGCCTTCAGCTAGGATTTTTATACAATATTTTAGTGATTTTTTATGTTAATCAATATGTGCCTTACAATATTAAAAAATTGTATGGGGAGGAAAAGTTGAGATTCAGAGTGAGATCTGGAGAACAGAATGAGGAGACCTTCTCCTACTTACTGGTCACTCATGTAACAGACATTTATAGACTGCACTAGCTGTCTACTTCTTGATCCAAATTATAGTAAAAAGTAAGATACAAGCAATATTTAAAAATTAGATTTTTCCGGCCCTCCCTGGTGGCGCAGCGGGTTAAAGCACAGCACTGAGAAGCTAAAGCCACTTCCGCATGAGTTTGATTCCCGCCTGCCCCGGAGGTGACCACATGGCGTGGCAGACCTCTCCTGACCCGCCCGCTGCTCCCCTCAGCAGTATACTTCGTAGATCTGCCTGTTCTGCTCCCCACTCTGTCTCTGGTGAAACCTCTCACCGCCCCTGAGCCTCTGGCCTGTACCCCAGCTCTGTATGCACAAATAAATAAATCTTTAAAAAAAAATTAGATTTTTCCATCTTTGCTAGCATTCAACAATTTGAATATCTGGGCAGACACTGCTTTTCATCTCAGCAGCTGAAAGGAGCCCCAGGGAAGAAACATCTCACTGGCAGGTGAGACAATGGATGAATTATCTGGTGTCTGCTTTTGAAGTTTAACAAATTCTTAGGAATGAGACACAGAAGGAACAAAATGTTACTGACTCACCTTTCATAAAAGTAAGTATTTGACAGGTTACGGAATGCCATGTGTAGATCTGGGACTACTGGCAATTAACTATGAGATTTAGCATTTTATAATGACGTGTGTGCCAGGCTGGATCTAAACCACACCATGATGTTGGCCTCAGCATCTCCTCTGTACACACTATTCCTGGGAAGCCTGAGATACACACTCCCAAATCTATCGAACATTTCTTTTCACATTGCCGACCAAGTGCCCAAGTCCCTCTTGGACTCTTGCTTGGATGATTACACTCCCTGGTACTAGCAGAGGTTCAATACCTAGAGCCCAAGCAATTCATTGATAACACTTGGTCTTCAAAAGAAAATATGGGTTTAAATTAAATTTGGACTAAGTAGTGGCATTTCTGGTGTTATCCAGGCTTTAGAGAGACCTTTGACAATAGAGAATTTCCTGGACCTAGGGACCTTTAGGTGACCCTGGCGGCCTGTGGTAGCTCCAGAGCACTGGCCACAGCAGACCTCCCTCCCCTGGCATTCTCCACCATTTGTTCTGGGCTCACAAAACGTGAGACAGTGGTTCCCAGGGACAGGGACACTTAGGGTTGGGTATTGGGCTGTCACTAGCCTAAGGTGTGCTGGTAAGACTCTCCTAGGCAAGCACATAGAGCATCTCGCCATAACATCTGTTTCTCCCCAAGTTTTCAAGTCCATTATTTGATATTCACTATGGCCTCAGGGCTCTGGGATACAGAACAGCAGATTCCTAAGTTGTTCACGTGGTTAACGCTGTTTCTCCATCCAGCGTGGACAGAAAGCTCTCAGACAGATGATGTCAGTGAAACTGAAGAGGAGACTTATTAAAATCTATGTTCTCACTGGCTGAGAAAACTTTTCCAGGAACTCTCAGGTACTGAGGGTAGAAATGCAGCTGGGGGCAGTCTTTCTGGAAAGCAATTTGGCTGTACTTGGTGAAACTATGTGTGCAGGTGCCCTATGACCCAGCTACTCCCCACTGGAGTCTGTACTGCAGAGAAATTCAGGCACAGGTTAAGGGTGTGTGTGTGTGTGTGTGTGTGTGTATGTGAAGGACTTGGTTTAACACTGGGTATGGAAAAAATGATGAAAATAATGACAGCTAACACAGACTGGCTGCTTACATGTATTCAGTACATTCCCTGTTCTCAGGATGTTTCATGAAGTAGAAACTGTTCCTAGCACTGTTTTGCAAATGAGAACACTGAGGTATGGGCAGGTTGTGAAATGGGCAAAGTTCTCAGACATGCCAAGTGGGGACAATGACTCCTGAGTGTGTACTCCCAACCATTATGTGTCCATCAGTGGGGAATACATAAATGAACATGGAGTGTAGTTCATCAGACTTATGGACAAGGCTTAAAAGCACAGAGCTGAGTGAAAAAAAGAAAACTGAGTTCTGTCCTTCGCAACTATGTCATATCATATCATATCTTTATCTATCTACCTACCTATCAATCTATTATCTATCACAAAGACAATAGATATAAAATTTCAAACGTATCAGTATATACATATTCAACTTCATATTAGTGAGTATATTAATGTGTGTCTGGGAGAGGGGCAAGTACCAACCAGGAATGAAGAGGAAATGTATAAAACTAAGTTAAAAAACAAGATAAGCCATGTGAAGAAGGGTGATGATTGGGTGTTACTGAGGAGACACCCAACTCTGCTCTCTTCTCCTGAAGTTAATGGTTTTTTTCCTGTAATTCCTTTGAGGTTAATATTTTTTTTTCTGTAATTCCTTTTATAAAACTAAAGTTCAAACTCTATCCCATCATTAGGGAGGATCAGGTAAGGCAAGTTCTTTCCCTCTCTTTCTGAGGGCTCTATTCAGTGAGCTGCAAAGGCTGTAAATTGTGTGCACTCAACCTGGTGTTTTATGACACCATAAGATAGGAGGTCATTTTTTTTTTTTTTACAGATAAAAAGAGAAGCAGATTCGACAGGTAGTGATCCTGCAAATTATCAGCAGATCTGGCACTTGACCCAAATCCCAGGCCTGGAGTTTCAGCCCTGTGGTTTACACAAACACTGTATTAACCAGAGTTTCCTCTACAGAGTTTCCTCTGTAGAAACAGTCACTATTTCCCAGAGTCAAGAATTTATCATATTGTTTGAGGAGGATCTTTAGGCAAGAAAAGGGTGATAATATTTTAACTAAAAAATTTTTAGGATCACAAAGGGATAGAGCATTCTTGTAAACCTTTTGAAAAATTACTTATTTACTGCTCCTGTAACTCTGGCAGTGGTTAATCTACTGCTTGGCACTGTGGACATGCCCACTTCATGGCCTGCAGATCTGTAAATGAACCTCTCTCTGTGCAGGCTTGTTGGAATATCTAGAAATGGCATTTCCAAATGACTTACACATGGGCATAGCTCATATTACTGCATATCATTGTTTCCTATACAGATGGAGAATTAATTCACAGCTAACAGTGTAATCAGACGGACCCCAGGGAGTGATTCAACAGGAGGTTATTTGGCAAATGTGCAATGACTATAAAATGTGATTACCTCATTCGTCCTTTTTTAAGAGTCAGGTTGGCATGAGAATTTGGCTTATTTGAACCCGTTGGAGGTTTTATTCTGACATATTTATCTGATACTGACAGAAAACACAGCTCTGATTGAGGGACAAATTGGTCATGAACTGGGCAAAAGACAAAGGCGCCAGGCATACTAACACAGCCCAGGCTGTGCCATGCCAGCTGGAAATTGCTGGTTAGGTTCTTCATGACTTTTGTAAAGAGCTGTGTCAGGTTCCTCAGTGAGGGTGGGTGGGTTGAAATTTGTAAAGGCACAGGGGAGGAGGGAAGAAGGCAGAGCAGCAGCCCTTGGGATGTTGAGAATGAGGAAGAGGGTAGACGTGGGTGGGAGAGAAGAGGAAAAGAGAGGATGGTGATGAGCTAGGCTGAACAGGACACACCTGGCCGGGAGAGGGAGGGTATTTCTATGAGGCAAAGGGTAAAGACTTGGTCTGAGGTTATGGGACTTCCAGGGCATGGCTGGAAATGTGTCTCATGTTGAGTATTAGCGTAAAAACCTAAGGTCATGGGCGCTGGAAGAAGCTGCTTAGGAAGTGTGCTCCCATTCTCTTTAATCATTAGAGGCACAAAGAAGTAAGTCAAGTAGCAGGCAAATTTCCCTGGGAGCAGTGCCAGATGCAGGCAGTTCCTGGATGATACTTCCTCTCCAGCCGCACCCCCTGCCCCCATCCTCTGTATCTTTGAACCTTTGTACAGACCATTCCCCTCATCCGGATAGGGCCCTTCATTCCTCCCCAGCTCACTAGAGCAGCCGGTCTCCGAATCAGAGGTCATTTGCCACACGAGCACTCGCAATGGGGCTATACTGGGAGAGTAAAACATGGGAGGTCAGACATAGTATTTAAAAAATGTGAACTCTCTCTTCAGTAGCTATTTTTTAATTTTAGGTGGAAATGAGAATATTTTGGATTTGTCCCTTTCAATAAAATATAATGTTAAAATTAATTCACCTCTTCTTACTTTCTCATAGGAAATTTTAAATTTCCCACTAGAAAATTTAAACACCCATGTGGCGCCCATTCCACATCCATTTGGACAGCCCTCCCTGATTTTATGCATTGGTCAAGGGGCGGCAGGCGCTAGAGCCAGCTGCCAAAGGTCAAACCCTGGATTCAGATCTTACCCTTCACAGCAAGGGGCTGGGCTGCAGACTTCATCTTTCCTTGCATCACTGTTCTAACATACTGCCTAGCTCTGTGGAAGGTGCAGGGCTAGAGGCAGCCTCCTTGAAGTTTTCAGCACACCCCACTTTGTGACTCTATTGCCCCATTTCAGGACTGATCACAGTGCTCTGCACCTTCCTTCTCACTGCACCCCACAGTCCCTGAGACTAGGTCTGTACCTTACCCATAGTTATATGTTTAGTAAGAGAATTAGTGCATAGCAGGGAGTCAAGAAATATTTTAAATTTAAGGCTGAGACCAGTTTTCAGGACTGTGGGTCAAGGTCAGAGAGAGACTAGGGCCACCATAGCTAGGACAAATGCCAAGTGACTGAGTAACATTAGTTTAAATTTCTTCTATGGGCTCTGACTCTTCTGAGGCCAGGCAAACCTTTAGATGGGGCTCGAAGAACCTCACTTGGAGAATCATGAGGCTGGATCCAGCAAAGTTGGTTCCAGAAAACTGAGACAAGGACACACATTGATACCCATCTGGCAGCCAATTGGGGAGGCAAAACCTGAGATGATACATCCCCTCCCTTGGATGCAGTGGGGCCTGGCTTCAGCCCTGTTTTCCACTTTGGGGGTGGGGTGGGGGGAGGGGTGCCTATGAAGGACACATTCACTACATGGGCTCAGGTGTATAAATTGCTTAACTCATGATTTCTCATGGAGTTGCACCTGAGGTGCTTTCATTGGCACCTGATCTTCTGTCAATGCCCTGGCAGCGTGGAGGGATTGATACATCTGTCAGAGAGACTGCAGAGACCAGGCCATGTGGCAAGATCAGGCAGCACCCATGGAGCCACAAGTCACAAGTCACAATGATGCTGTTTTCCTTTAAAGGGATTTGGGAGTGAGGGCAGGTTCTGCCCAGTTTATTAGTCAATCCACAACACATTCAGAAAAATGCAAAATTCATAGAAAAGTTAATGAGTTCTAGAAAAGAGAAATTTTTGTTACCTTTATAAAAATCACACAATAGAAAATGAAAATCCTTCATCAACTCTTAGTAGTGTCACTTTCAGTAACGTACCTTTTTCCAAAGGAAACAATTGTCTTGCCAATCATCACTGTGGATCATTTTGCCATTTTGACTTTACATAAATGAAATTGTATTCTTGTGTTAAATTTCTTCACTTGATATTATGTGAGATTTTTTCCATGTTTTGTTAGTAGTTGTCTGTTCATTTTCATTGCCGAATAGTTCACTTCTACATATTTATCACAAAAATACTCACACACTCTGTTATTAATGGTTACCTGGACTGTTTCCTGTTTGGGGTTATTGTGAATAATTCTGGAATGGCTATTCTGGTTGCACTAGTCACAATGGGTGGTGAGAATATGCATATGTACAACAATAGTTGGTAATCGTAAAACTTTTTCCAAAGTGTTAGTGCCATTTTCCACTTGCAGTAATCTCATATGTGAGTTCCAGATGTTCCCTATCTTTCCCAACACCTTACTTCCCACCCCAATCTGAGGACAAGAACATTAAAAAAAAAATTCCTTATGAGTAATCCTTTCATACTTTATTGGTCATTTGGCTATCTTCTTTGTGAAATTCAAGTTTTTTTGCTATTTGCTGTTCCCTCTTAAAATTTCATTTGGGTGAGCTGTCTTTTTCATATTGATGTGTGCTTTTTACCTAAATCTAAAATCACATACATGGATTGCAAATATCCTTCCTCCCTCCACTCAGTGTCTTATCTTTTAACATAAGATAACATGAGCATTTCCTAAATTTAATAAATTTTAATATAATAAAATTTAATAATATTTAATAAAATTTAATCAGTTCTCTCATTTAAAAAGTCTACTTATTTTGTAATCTAAGAAATTTTGCCTGCCTGATACAGCCATTTTAAAGTTAGTAAATTTCAGCAACCAATACAGTATATTAAAAACTGACAGGAATGGAGTTGTAGTTTTCCAATCACTGGAGTAAGGGGAGGAATCCAGAAAGCTGGAGTAGGGGTGGAGTCCACCACAAAACTCTGCAGAGTTCCTTTAGGACATCCTTCCCTTTAACAATGCTAGTTAACCATTTGACAAACCATTGTGCAATCCTCTTAAATGGTATAAATGCTGCCTCTTGACTCAATTTCCCTCCCGCTCCATTCTCCAAAACTTACACATGGGTCTTTAGAGCTCACTCTGTGCTGTTTCCTCTTTGTCCTTCTCATTGTTTAGCATCTACCTTTGTGTTCTATTTCAAACATTCATGAGATGCTTCCATGCATTTAATAGTAACAAGAATTGCTAACAATTACTAGGCACATACTATGTGCCACAGTGCTAAGAGCTTTCCATGCATGCTTTCATTTCATCTTATGCAGACCTCTTTGGCTACCCCACCAACACATTTTCACCTAAACTGATGCTTGGGGGTAGAGTTTCAGAGCCAAAATTCAAATTGAGGTTTTTAATATGCTTTTATGTCAAGACCTCATTGAATCCCTGGAAGGATCTTTGTGATTTTGTTACTGGTGGCTGAAACCTTAAACTGTTATGGGTAGTGCCCCCAGAGGGTTTGCTGATAAAAGTAGAAAGCTCCAAGATAAAATGCTAAAAGAGAGAAAATGCTGAAATGGGGTGGAGCAAACTGAGAAAGTATAAAAGAGGAATAAACAAACAAACAAAAAAAATGGGCCTGATTGCTCCTCCATGTAGAAGGAAGGAATGAGAGAAAGAGACGGTGGAGGGAGGGAGAGAGAGAAAGAGGCGGGGCAGAGGCGGGGAGGGCCGGCCTGGCGGCAAATGGCTGCCTCACAGCTCAGTATGGGCTCCCGGAGGGAACGGGGTGCAGGCCGCATGGCAGAGCCCATCGTGGGCAGCCTTGTCAGAGCGCTCGTTTTGGAGCAGTTTTGTTAGGACTGGAAGAGATGAGAGGCCCAGAGAGCCAGGCGTCCTGCTAAAATGCGTGAGTGTGGCCGGTGATCAGGTCATTTGGCTGCTACAG
>NW_004567104.1:39951700-39984056 GCF_000260355.1 Condylura cristata
CCACCAGGGAGGGCCCTGTTGCATCTTTTATTGTGTTTGTGACTCAGATCCTGGCCTGGAGTCTGGCTACCCTGTGCCCCAGGTGGGCAGAGGCAGCAAGACGCCATCTTAGCCACAAGACTTGTTGTTTGGGACAGGAGCTGCACAGTCTCAGTGGCGGGAAGATGCCGTCATTATAATGTTTTTTTGTGCAGGACTAGAGAGTACTGGACAGGACTCTGGGTAAAGTAAACAGCCTTTATTGGCCTCAGTAACTCTTGTCCCTGATTTGTGAAATAAATCCCTTTGTTGTTTCCTAAGCCTGAGCAGAATTGCATACGGGTAAAGAACCCAGAGAGTAACCAGTAAATTATTTGGGCAGAGTGGCTTTGGTCAGTTTAGTGACCCCTGCTGCTGTCCTGTATCAATTTTCGGAAGGAGGTAAGAGTGTACAACTTGCCTAAGTGAGTTCAAGTAAAGGGCAACAGGCAGAGGACCAGAATTCTAGTCTACACATTTCTAGACGAAGATTTTCCTACTGGGCATTGCTACCTTTAGAGTAAGGGTCTAACATTTAAATCAATGCCCCCAAGTAACTCTTCATATGTCAGGCAATTTTTGCTAGATATGTTAGGGGGCTCACAGAGACAGTTGTCCTTGTGAATAGTCTAATGGAAAAGAGTAATATTGAAGCCTTTATTGAAATATATGTTCAGAAGAGAACACAAATCACAAGCTTTCAGAAGAATGCACTATCACAAAGTGAACATGCTTGTGAAATCACCACCCAGATCAAGAAATAGAATAATATCATCACATGGCTGAATCCTTCATACTCTATATAGGAGCACTAACAATGAAATATGCTGTAAAGCAGAGCAAACATCAAATAAGCACTAGTAAAATTAACCTTTCAGAGGCTAATGGGAGACACAATGTCATTGAAGAAGGTTCCCCAGGTGAGATGACCTGAACATACTCCTGGCAGGAGCTGTGACAGAAAAGTGTCATAAAGTGTGTGTGTGTGTGGGAGGGGGGGGACTGGGGGTAGGGCGGGGAGGTGTGGAGAGTGAGAAAGGCCCAAAGAGGCATGGGAAGGCTGGGTATCCACACCCCACTGAGGTCTGGACAGAGTCAACAGGGAGGAGACCCAGGGAACTGCCACTACATCTCCCCAAATTGCTCTGAGTGTGGTGACAGTGTCTCCATGGAGGGTTGCTTTTCAGTTCCCTTCTCTTCAAACACTCCCAACCTCATGCTTATCTCTGGGGTTTCACTGTGGCAAGAAAGGGGAAAAAAAGTATCAAGTGTCCTCAGATGAGGGGTATTAGAAATGATGCTTGTAGCTTGAGTCCAGAGGCCTGAACAGCAGCAGCCTTTCTCAGATCCTGCCTGAAACGAGACCCAGGGTGAGTAAATGCAGACACACTCCTTGTGTATTGAGCCAGAGCCAGGTGGTAGATGTGGTCTCACTGGGCACATCCATATGGAGGACTTTTGCAGCCTTTGTAGAACAAGCATTATGGGTGGCTAGGAACTTCCAAGTTTTCTCATGTTTGACTCTTCTAGCTAAAACTGGAGGTACTGTGTATGGTATTCTTGCTAATCTAAATATTCTAAAGCAGAAAGTCTAAATTAACTAGCTATATAAAATAAGAAGCAGGTGGGTTGCTCACCCCTTCATTAACTGTTTCTACCCAGCCCAGGAGGGAAACCAGAGTTTGGGTGTTTTTGTTCTTTTTCCTGCGGGCAACCACCTGGTAGTGGACTGGTATTTTCCAAGAAGACTCTTCAGATCAAGGGTTAACGGCTTTTATGTGAGAGGCAGCACTTGGTGGTATGGTAGACACTCAGGACTGGGAGTTGTAAGTAAGTATAGTAGTGGCGTGTGGGTGCTGAGAGTAGTGCAGGTGTGTGAAGCTTTAGCAGAACTGTGAAGGAATAGTCTATTTTTGACAATCTGTTTTGCCTAATTTCTCCATCGCTGCCCTGCTCTTCCCACCCTGCCTCTTTCAAACGTCTAGTACTATCCCACTCTCACCCTGGGCCAATTTTCCATCACAAACAGTTCCGACGGACCATGGGGAAAATATTTTGCCTTACAAAGACCCACACAGCATTTCAAAAAGTCCATGAAATTACCCATCTGGACCATCTATTTTGTACTGTGACATTTTCTACTTTATTAATTTTTTCTTCTGAAAGATGCCGAATGCCATCCAACAAACTAAATCACACCACCCATGACTTGGTTCATTTCATTCAGAGGAAGTATTGATAAACACGGTAGACTTTGTTTTGTTTTGTTTGGTGTTCGGTAAGCATGAAGGTCTGACCACGATTTAGGCTTTTGCAATTTTATTCATGAGTCAGAATTTTCTCTCAAGAGTCTGGGTCAAGGAGAGAGGTTCTGTGGAGCCTTCCAGTTTCCTCTACCTAAGAGGGCATCCCCTGGCACTGTGGCGTGCTGCCTGCAAGCTATTGAGGGGACTTGTAATGGTGCCCTTCCAAAGCACGTCAAGTCAGCTGAGGGAAGAATGGGCATGAGTAGCCATAGCTTTGCCAGCACTTGAATACTGACCTACTGTGTCATGTTGGCACACTGCCACGGTAAGTTCTTTGAAACACAGCATTGATATGATTTACTATAGTAATTTTTAAAAAAGATTTATTTATTTGTGCATACAGAACTAGGGTACAGGCCAAAGGTGCAGGGGCAGTGAGAGGATTCGCCAGAGACAGAGTGGGGAGCAGAGTAGGCTGACTGATGGAGTACACTACTGAGGGGAGCAGCGGGCAAATCAGAAGAGGTCTTCTGCATCATATGGGTCACCTCCGGGGCCAGAGATCCAACTCGCACTGAAGTGGCTGTGGCTAGGCTCACTTGCAGCACTGCGTCCTAACCCATTGTACCACCAGGGAGGGTCTAGCATAGCCATTTTTATTTTAACCTTTGTTTACTTTGAGAATAAAGATGTCTTACAGGTTCAAGTTCACAGGTTGGCCATGCTCTTTCTAGATGGACACTGAGACCTCCTTGGCATCATTAAGGCTGCATATGGAGTCTGAAGTGTCCTGGAAAGGGCTAAAGGGGAAGGAAGGCGAGAGTTAAAGGAGAAGAATCGGTGGAAGGAACTAAATATACGTATGTAATGAATGCACTTGCTAAATAGAAAGACAGGAGCATGGTTATTGTGTTATTGTCCATAACAATAAAAAACCAAGCCAAAATGAGGACATTTTAAAGGAATTTAAACACTGACCCTAAGCCAGTGCTGTGTTTAAAAGTGAGTACTCCTCTCTGTTTACTCTGAGATGTGAAAATGATCAAGCTTTGTTTGGTTTTTGGTTCGACTTTTATTTATTAAGCAGTTACTCAACTTGAAGGTATTTGCCCAAGACTATTCAGTTTAGGAGAGGAATTAAATTCAGGTCTTTGTAACCCGAAAGGCTATGTCCTATTCACAGAGTTGCACTGATATCCCTAAAGGTTTCTGGCATAGTGGGACTATAAGGAGTTGGTTTATATAAGATTTTTCTCCTCTATGTTTTTTTATACTTTTGAATTTTTTATAAAATCAAGCTAAATGCACTTAAAAAAAATACCCACCAAGAATTACATCCAATCCAGAAAGGAAATAATATTCCAACTTTCTCAAATTCATTTCCCAGTACTAGTTTTTTCTGCCTCTACTCTCTAAATATTTCAGGTTGCAGTACACTTCTTCTTTACTAATTTCCTTATTCTCATAAGCACCTTCACATGGTCATAATGGAGCCATCACTTTAAGCCCAATTCTGTTTTCTTTCTTCTTCTCACTAGGCGAAACACAGTTGCTCAATCTCTCTCTCTCTCTCCCCTCCACCCCCTCTGATTTCATAAATTTTCCCATGACAAAAGTGAGTGCAGTGAAAGACTCTTCATTATTAAGGTTAAAGAAGGGTCCATATTGGTGACTGAAGCGTTCTGGTCTATGAAAGCCTATGTTCATAGGGCTGGTCTCTCTTCTTATAAAAGGGCACTATAATAAAAGGGACTCAAGTAAATTCTGGAAGAGGGCTGCAAAAAGAGAATTGAGGTTTGATCTTAAGACTTACTTTCTGTGCATTTTTTTTTTAAGCTGACTTCAGCTCTGGCATATTCTTACTGCTGTTAGCTCCGTATGTGAATTGAGTAACAATTTCTTGCTAATTGGATCCAAAAGTCCTCCAAGATCTTGCCTGAATTCTCTAAACATTCATTAACCTGTAATCTGAACATTCATTAAACTCAACATACAGATGAAAAGGAAAGCAAATGTGCATTAACCAAACCAGCATGATAACTTGATCAAATCAAATCACAAGCTTCTGTCCCTCTCTGTGCCTTCTCTGGCATGGCTGTACTTCATGACTTGCTTAAAAATATTTTTATGTTCTGTATGTACTCATTTGCCCTTTAAATTACAACAGAGAGAGCAGTATTGATAGCATTGTTCGTTGCTGGAAGATTTTTTTTTCATATCAGAAAGGAACGGGCATCTGAGAACATGATTTGTGGCCTAAATCATCCTGTTTTCCCACAGGAAAGAGTAGGAGCAAAGATCTGAGAAGCAGATCTTTTGTGGACTGAATAATTAGCATGAAGCATTTGGAAAGCATCCCAAGAAAACCAAGCATTTGGGAGCTTGTTCTGCCAAATGTCATTAAAAGACTATCAAAGCTGCAGTGCACTTGCTTATGAAACACTGAGTATTTGTAGCTCCAGGGATAACGAGGATGTCTGCATTGCCCTTCATGGGGAGCCTACTCAGAGCCTGAGTAAGTCTCTCATACTCCCATGACCTTGGGGCTAAACAGTCTTAAGGAAGAATTCTAAAAGGACTGGGAAGGGCAGGGGAAACTTACTTTGGGGGAAGAAATACATTGTGCCATAGGCGTGAAAGCTGCTAGGTGCTACCCTGTCAGTGTAGGTCAGAGGGAGCCTGCCCAGAGCCACAGTTACAGGGTAAGATCATTTATTGGAATTTAGTATCAAATGCAACCTACCAATTAAGCATGAATGTGGACTAGAAGAATTACGGTCACGACAACAATGGGAAGATTTGACCAAGAAACTTCCTTCTCTTGGGTCTGGAAAAGCAGCTTAAAGTTAGAATCTGAGTCAAGATCTTTCCTGTGGGCACAGCTCTCCTGACTCCTCTCTGTGAAATACCTGGCCCAGATTGGCCGCTATATAAATTGGGCCTTGAGTCAGGAACAGACATTTACCTAATTCAGAAGCCCCCACACCCCTCTCTCTTCTCACTCTAATTCCCTATAAAGCCCAAACCAAGAAATTCTAGGTTTATTTGTGACCTGTGCCAGCAGAAT
Organism: Condylura cristata; assembly: GCF_000260355.1. Lineage (NCBI taxonomy): Eukaryota > Metazoa > Chordata > Mammalia > Eulipotyphla > Talpidae > Condylura > Condylura cristata. The sequence goes on from NW_004567104.1 coordinate 39,957,032, forward strand.
GGTGATAGAACACTCTGCTATACTCACATGTTGTCTTTAAGCTTTACTCTTCTAGAACTGCAGAGGGGTAACCCTTTTCTAGCATTCCTACAAAACTGAAGAATATGCATCCAAAAAGGTGTAAACAGTTAAGTCTTCTTTTCTGTTATATAAGTACTGTTTAGCTGAGGTCATTACAGCAAGAGACACTGGACAGCATCTGTCATAAAATAGCACCGTCTTTCTAAACTGAGGTCTCAGATTAGGAAGAAAAATACACCAATACTCCATTCTGGGGTAACAGAATGGAACATAAAGTGAAATTATAAGCATTTGGCAATTCTTTTATTTTTTGACACAATTCATTCAGTGACCTTGAATCTTTTAAATTCTGGTAGTTTAGGAATCTTGGCTTAGTGGGTTAGTCCTGAAATTCATATATATTTTTAAAGATTTATTTATTTATGTGTACAGGAACTAGGGGATAGGTCAGAGGTGCAGGTCTTGAAAGGATTCACCAGAGACAGAGGGAAGAGAAGAACACACAGATGGACTGAAATACACTGCTGAGGGGAACAGCGGGCGGGTCAGGAGAGGTCTGCCACGCCATGTGGGTCAGCTCCCTGGCAGGGAATCGAACTAGTGCTATAGTGGCTGTGAATCACTATATAGTGCTGTGCTCTAACCGGTTGTACCACCAGGGAGGGCCCAGTCCTGAAATTCATACTGATAGCACTTGAGGGAGATGGGGCTCTCTGCTAACTCGGGGACAATGTGGAGCTTGAGGAAACTGCTCCTTGTTTCTAAGGGCTCTTGAGTTAGGGTCACAAGAAAAGGATTGGAAATGGTGATTTCTTGCTTGGAAATGGTGATTTCTTGCTATAGGACTCTGGATTCTTCATTGCCTTTGGGGTATGATGTTGATTACTTGATACAGTGAAAGATTTGTTTGAGCTCCACATTCAGTTCAAGAGTGTCTGGCCACAGGAATCAAAGAGATTAAACTAGCCACATTTCTGCTGCATACCACAAAAATCTTTTAAATGTGTCAGGCTTGACGTGTCTTAGTTCTGCTAACTTCCTGTAATATCCTCTCCCATACTGTGAGTTCACCCCAGAGGCAGAGGCAAAGGAAATGATAGCATTTCCTTTTAACTGTGTGGGATTTTAGGAGAGACTTGCTGTTTTGGGGCCTGGGGTGCTGAGGAGCCCCAGAGGTCCTTGACTTGGGTGCATGAGAGAATTAACAAGGGAGTCAGAGTGGGTGAGATAGAAATAAAGCTTTTATTTTAAGTGATAGTACAGGCTCAAGAAAGAGTGTGTGCTGATTTAAAAGAGAATCACATCTTGGTTTTTGAGACAGCTCACACATACGCATGTTTTGTAGGGGGCTCATAAATAGGGTTCTCAACTGGTTGGGACCAATTTTTGTTTAGCAAGGCTTTTGAGTCATAATAAGACCCTATGTGTTAAACAAGATAGAGAGCAGGGATTGGGCTTGCGTCATCTTGTCCAGGCACATGGTCAAATGTTTCTTCCAGGGTTACTGAGCTGGGGGTAAGGACTACAGTTTACCTCATTCCTCTTTCAAAGATTTCAACCCCTTCCATATTTAATTCATCTCTTATTCACCTTTTGCTGTGGGAACAGCAAAATTCTATCCTTGAGTCCTGTTTGGTCCCAGGGCCCTTCCTGCTTCACTCCCCTGAGACATCTTTCATCCTTTGTTTCTCACCGGGGGAAGGGACAAAGATCTCAATCTTATGTAGCTTCTTCCTACTCAATGTCTATACCTACAGATATGAGGAGTGAAATTTTGTATCATAGAGACAGAGAGCGAGCCCATGCTGCAGGCTTGGGGGAAGTTGAAACCCCTGTAATGTTATTTTCACGTGAAGTTGTTGAATGTTTGACACCAAGAGTTTGAACACACAAGTCCATCCCATTAAGAGGATGAGAGTAACTACCAGAACCCTCATGAGATATCACCATTCTGTAACCCAGCCCTCTGGTTTTGACATCCCTTGAATTCTACAGCCTTTTGGAGAGAAAGGAGACTATGTATTAGAAAGAAAGGGCCCAAGAGGAGAAGTCAGCATATTCTGCAGTAGCTATGGGATTGAATGAGATCATTAATCTATCCAAACTAATTAGAATAGGAGTCCAGGAGCCAGGATTTAGTTTATTTAAGGTGCCCCACCTCTGGGAAGCCATCTCTTTGTTTTCAATTCCCAGCTGCCCTGAGGCTCAGTTCAATGTGTTTGCTATACTCATCTCTAAATACAAGCCTCCAAGAGAAAAAGTAGGACTTTTTTTTTTCCTTTTTGCATCCTTTAAGCTATTTAACCTACAAGATAGTTTTTGTTAGAGCCACACATAAAAGTAAAGCATGTCTCTGAGGGATGGTAGCTAATGTCTGCTGCTGTACCTGGGCTTCAACAGCAGTAGCCTTGCTCAGTCCCGGTACCTGTCATTAAGTTACACTTGGAGGGGGCAGTGGGATGTCCTTGCTTTTATGTTACCAGGTCCAAGCTCCATTCTTCTCATTGAGTCAAAATTCCAAAAGAATTTTTTTACTTAACCCAGTGGTGGGCCTTCATCCTGGTACTCTACTCAGCTCCAGCCTATAGGAAGCCCAAGAAGACTCAAATAAATCTAAAGTTTTGGGTCACAGAGACAGGGGATCTGTAGTGGGATGAATGTTGGCTTCAAAGTAAAAAAAGGGTCTGTTCAGAAGTGATAAAGCTAAGGATCTTGAAACCATTCTGCATTACCCAGATGGACCCCAACTCTGATAAAAGTGTCCTACTAGAGACATGGAGACAGGAAGCTGACCTGAAGGTGGAGGCAGAGGTTGGGGTGATGCATCTCACTCAGTCAAGAAACAGCAACCATTGCTGGAAGCCACCAGAAATTAGAAGAGAGACCTGGAGAGGCTGTATCCCTCAGAGCCTCCAGAAGGAATCAAACACTGAGAACACATTGATTTCTCACTCTGGCGTCAAGATATGTGAAAGCATGGATTCCTTTTGCTTTAACCTGAGTTTGTGGTAAACTGTTATGGCAGGCACAGGAAACTAATACAGGATTCTACAGAAAATCTAGGGAAAGCTGAGTGCCTATTTTTTATAGACCTTACTGTGGAATTCCTGCCCCTCTGTGGGAACAGGCACAGTATCTCACCCAGGGTGCTGTGTTCAGCTGCAAAATCACTCAGTGAGGACTCCTGCTTGTGAGTTCTGGTCCAGCTTCACCTGGGCCAAGTTACTCTTTCTCCTTGGACTTAACTCCCCTGTTACAAAATGTGCTTTTAAGCTGTGTTCCACAAACCTCACAGAAATGTCTGAGGTAGGAGGGAGGCACAGAAATCTATAGAAAAGATGAATGTAAGAGAGAGCAACCTCCAAGAATGGGTCAATTTGAAGCCTGGTTAGCAAAGGATTGACCAGTATAAGACGTTTAGATTTAGCAGTAGGCTCCAACCAGTGGTTTTGTGGCTCCTCTGTAATTTTGGAGAGGGGTCACTTGCTCAGTTATTTTTCATACAGATCCAGACCAAAGCTTATATATCATTACATTTATGAGGAATTAACAATCTTTCGCTGAGAACACAGCTGTGTCAGCCAAAGTGCCTGCAGCTGAGTCAATATAAATTGTAACCAAGAATATTATAAACCAGAAAAATGGTCTCCCTTGAAAGAATACCAGCACCTAACAGGCCATCTGAGGCCTTGAGTTTCATATGGAAGGTAGGAGCTTCCTTGTGGGCTCCATGAATTGAGCCATCCTTGCTGTGACCAGCCAGTTTGGGCCCCCCAGCAGCTACAGTGTGAAGTGACTGGGATTCTGCAGTGGCTTTCCCCACTCATGCTGAAGGGTGGGGTGCAGTGGCACCCGATAGGCACAAGCACAGATGCTTCTCCTTCCTATCTTGTTCGGGTATCAGGGAATTGAAAGCTCAGTCTGAGCATCGTTTTCTTGGACACACAGTTTATATGGTCTGTTCACAGGATTGTAGTCTCTGTGGACACAACACAGGTTGGAAATAGTGGCCTTCACAAGGCCCTCAGACTGGGAACGTCCAGGATTCTGTAACTGCCCTTCAGTTCCCTTAACCCAAAGTTATGACTTCTGTGGACTGTTTTTAGGCTTTTCATGTTCATAAACCAGAAAAAAAAAGGAGTTATTATAGTGGGAGGAGACAGGATTGCTAATAGATAATGACAATGGAGGAAGAGAATATTTGGAACCCAGGAAATTCACTGAGGCACTTTACATTGGCTTCCTATAAGGTGATAATCATGACCAGGCAAGTCAAGTGGTCTCAGCTCAACAAAAGCATGATGGTAACCAGGGACTCAGACTCCTCAGGGAAGAAGGTCTAGATCATGACATTAAGCCAGCAATCAAGACCAGCCAAAATGCTGAACAAGTGGTAGAGGAAGGAGAAGTTAATGATCAATTACAACTTTGGACCAACTACCTCAGTGTAGAAGTATCTTACCCCCTCAACCTCCCTGTGGTCTTCTTTTTTTCTTCTTTGAAGTGCTAATAAACCACCTTAAACAATCAGATTCTAGTCTGCATCAATTTAGTTAGGGCCCTAGGGGATCTGAGAGAAGGCTCCATTGGAACCCAACCACAACCCCCTTTGCATTCAGCAGTCCTTTTGTGCTGATTACTCGCTTCTTCAAACCCCTGAGATCAGTCCATGCAAGTCCCTACAAGTGGACAGCTTCCGAACAGCTTCCAGGGCCCATGCCCTGGAATGTCTTTCAACCAGAGATGGATAAGAATGAGAGAATGATATCCCAGCTACTCTCACCTTGGCTGAGAAAACTCTAAAATTGGGAACAAGGTTGAATGTTAAACTGCTTTCAGATCCTAAAGCACAAAAGAAAATAAAAATGAATCCAGACTTTTCACTGGACTTGCTTTCATAGAAACAGCAGCGTCTGGAGGGTTACTGACTAAACTTAAGCTGAACTCTAAGGCAGTTGGAATTGGGAGACGCAAACACAGAGGTGACTACCCAGAGGTGAGAGGCCCACCAACAGAAATGAAAAACTCCAATTCCTTGAAGAAAAGCCTCTTCATACTTATTAACGCATGGGTTGACCTATAACTAGTCAATGAATTTTGGTCAAGTCCACATTTCTCTTCCCCTAACCTACTCCTTATCCAGTAAAATTTAACTTCTTTGTTCTCAGTTGCAATCCCCAAAACCTATTTAACCTCATTTCTTTTCATAATGAGGTAAGTATGTTTGAGTTTATCTCCTATATCCTAACCAATTGAATTGCAATGCATCTGATTTCTGATGTCATAAACTAATGTATGCACATCAGCTATTGCACCCCACATTGCTCGTAACAAGAGATACAATGCAGTGGCTTGGGGATCCCCTGCAGGAGACAAGCCACAGTTGCCACAGTGGTAGATTGCTTATTATGTTTTCTCTTTTCCTTGTTTCATTTCTCCATTCTCCTACCATTAATTCATTTGATCTGATCTTAGATGAATTACTATCACTTAAATCTTTGTCTCAGCAGCTTACTTCTGAGAGAACTCCATTTAGACAATTCCCCATTGAAGCTTATTGACCTGTATATCATAGCATCAGTCATTCCTTCTAAGTAATTGTTATATAGATTCAAATAAAGGTGTTTACAACTGGTTTATATTCTACTCCTCCCACAGTATGATTTAAAATCACAGTAGCCCTCAATGTAGTAAATTAAAGAACTGTGATGTAGAAACGGAAGGCAGTGGGTGGCAGAATGTTGACTCAATGGGTGGGGAAGATATTTTGGAACAGAAGGGACTTTCTTATTCTATCATCAGTAGGAGTGACTTTTCACAAGGAGTAGTTCACTCCTTGAACTACTTCTTCTTTTCTATTTAGTCATCCTTGAGCTCTAATATGTTAACATCCTTCTTCTGAAATATGTTTAACAAAATAAACTGAGCTAATTTTAAATATCTTATTGACTTGTTAAATGACTCATGAGTTCAGAGGCTTCCTCTAGCAAGTAAAAAGGGGCTGCAAGGATGGAAAGTTTTCACAGTCAGAAAGAGTGTGAGAAAAAGTAACTGGCCAAAAGAAAAAAAGGATTATTTTAGACAAAGTCAACCCCCATTAGGAAAAGAGGGGAGTGTCTCATCCTGCCAATTATAATATCACTAGTGCTCACCCAGAATCCCACAAATATTTTACTTTTCTAGACCTCTAGCCTTAGGCTCTCTACCCATCAAGGCCATGGCCCTGCGCTATTTAGCTTTCTTTCATGAAATAACCTTCCAGAGCCATGACACCAGATTCCAGGTCACCAACAACCAAACTCTACTTTGTCTTCTCAGGGAAGGGACATTAGTCATTACACACATCCTGGAAGGAAGGAGAAATGTTTGCTTTCTCTCTGGGGGGTGGAGAGTGATGGCAATGTCAGAGAAAGTTCCCTCCCTCCTAAAACAGGTTGAATCACTCCTTCCTATGCAGAGCAGCAAAGAAACCACAAAACAGGAGTGATGTTACAGTCCATATTAAAGCAGATCACAAATTCATATCCTGTTACCTTTATATTACTATATAATGTGACTTTTATATATAAGATATATTCTTTATAATTCCATATAATTAAGGGGAGAAAATTTTGACATCCTGAGTGTTCTATACTTGATGGTCTGTCTGAGGCTGTTGGAACTGAATTGGTATCAGTGATTCTCTTTTTTATTATTATATTGTCTGGATCCTATTCACCAAAACTGAACAGCCTCAGCTCAGGACCATGATGGTGAAAAGTCATCACACTGAGCGATTCAGATACCTTTGTATTGTATAAGTGTAAAGTTAATAAGAAAAAGGTATGCCTTTATTGGAAAAGTCCTTAACTACCACAATGTGAAAGTCAGAGGGTGATGGGAATTAATAATAGAAAGAAGGGTTTCCCATATGATCCCCTAATCTTGAAGAGCTGCAATCTATGCTTGGTGTGTACAGGGTAAAAACTTAAAAGCTTAAGGTTTGTTTCTTATTAACAGGAAAAATAATAAATTCTCCTTCTCACATTCAACCAGTTCATTTTTGACCAAGAATTTATTAACATTCAGTAATATGTCTAGGCTTGTATGGATAAAATAACCAAGCTGTTTCATTTAGGAACATTTTCCCCTACTGTGATCATTCTATGTAGAGAGGAAATTTTTCCCCACCAGTGATTAAGTAGTATGCAGGATGATGGGTTGTTTTGTTGCTTGTTACTTGTTTTGTTTTGTGAAAGGCTGCATCCTTATGGACTGCATCTATCAGCATAGTTTACTGCATTGTTACTTCCACCCCACAAAATATTAAAAGTTTTAATATCCTGTCTGTTAGGGATTCTTTAAAAAAAGAAGTCAAATTCCCTGATCACCACCAATAATCTGTGCACTATAGAACCTATGTGACAACTTAAATTTAAATTTATTAAAATAAAATAATTTAGTTCCTCAGTTGCACTAGTCAAATTTCAAGGGCTCGATAATTGCTCCGGCTAGTGTCTACCATACGGGACAGCACAGAACATTCCATCTAAATTCTGTTTGGCAGCACTGCCATAGCATATCACTGGAGTCAAGATGCCACACAGAAAGCCATATCAAATAGCAAAACTAATATATTGGCTAAAAGTAATATATTTATGTCATTCAATAATTGTATTTGAGTATAACTAAGAGGAATTGTTATTATTTTTCCAAATAGCTGAATCTGAATCTCCCAATCTGTGAAAAACAAACTCTCTAGACAACTAGAGAGTACTGATCCAAGAGTTAGATAGTGCTGGGTCTCATTCAGATGTCACCCCTTCAGCTACATGACCTTCCTTAATCTCTGAGGGTAGATTTTTCCTATAAAATGGAGACAATTATACTGCCTGCTCTGTTATTGTCATCATTAATAGGCAGGGATTGTGTTATATCTGTTTTTGTACACACAAAGTTTAGAATACCGACTGGTACGTAGCAGGTGCTCAATAAATATTTATTAAGCTAAAAAAGGAGATAATTTACATGGATCTCCTTTGTCAATCTAATCCATCCTTCACTATGTCAGTATATGAGTAGATGGAGGATTTTATTCACCAAATTTTAAAGGAAAATACCGTTGGTAATTTTGCAGCTTGAGGAGAATAGATGTTTAAAAAAATTTTTTTAGAAACTTTTAAGGAAATTCTAACAAAGATCTAGTAAATTCTTGAAGGCCTTCTGAGTCACAGTAATGTGATTTACATGTCTTGGCTGCACCTGGATTCAAGGCTTGGGTAACCAGGTCTTGTTTTATAGAGGGTATAGCCATATGAGAGATTAGAAATAGATTATGTAAATTAGTTTTTCAGGACATTTAAATTTACAGTCTTCTTCCCTTTTGCCCTTTGTTCCCCAAAACCCTCACACTCTTAAAATCTGTGTTGCAGCTGTTGAAGAACATTTAAAGAGAGTACAATAGCCTCTAAGGCCCACTTTCCCTTTAAGTATGTTTGAAGCTGCATTTTTAAATAGATACTCACAGAACAAAGCACAACAGACCACTGACCAGTATAATATCAAGAATAAATTTTTGTCAAGCAGCTTCTAAATTAACAGAGAAGCAGATCAGCCAGCCAGCTGTACATGCAAGCAGAATTCCATCTGAGGGGACTCAGAGGTCAGGCTGTGTTGGCAGTTTGGAGGAAGGGTTGGGTTACTCTGGAAAGACTTTCTGGAAAGAAAGATCCAATGTTCAAAACAGATTAGCATCCTGACAGATTTGGGAGTAGGTTTGATGATCTTTGTGGCCAAAAGACTATGAGGATTACATTGTTTCTTGCTTTTCTCTGTAAAGCCAAAATCCAGATGTGTTGAGTTCCAGGGAGGAGCTGACAGGCACATGGCCCAATCTCAGCTGTGTTTTCACTTCACAGAAGGCTGGTAGTCAGATATCTGCATTCCCTTTGCACAGGAGATCTTGGGTTGGTCGTTTGCCATTCATCACTCGTTACCTTTGCTTGGGTAACTTCACATATATTTATCTTTATGAGGCCTTTATTCATTCACATGCTTTACATGTTCTGTCTATGAGTCCATATCCCAGGAAGTTGAGTCCCATAAAGGAAGTGATAAAATGGCCCCATTTTTCAAGTTTGGTTTCTTTATCTTCTATTCCTCTAATGGGAGTCACATACATGTAAGGAGCTTTGGGACAGTCATTGCATTTTGTCTGATATTACTTTTATCTGTAATTGTTGATAGTCTCAAAATATACTCTAAAGAAGGTGAAATGTATTTTCGGAATATTGACTAGATGCAGCGCCAATTCTGTAAATTCAATTTAAGTAATTATTTGATATCATTCCAAGTCCCTGTCTTGTTACTTTTTGCTTAAGGGGGGATAGCGATTCCAGATCTGAACCTTCAAGCTTCAAGGAGCTCTTTCACAGGCAGCTGGCCACACATCGGGCCTCCTCTATCTGTGCTAGAACATCACATTTCATTAGACTCTTCGGGAGGCACAGGATTCTGTGCGCATTTGGCCAAATGTGGTCATGGTCACACAAATGCTTGGTCTGACCCAACTCCTGGGTGGGAATGGCCCCACCCTCCTTTCCCTCTCTCTTCCTCACCTGCAAATCGATGGAGCAGGACTCCGTAGTGACTGAGCTGCACCAGCTCGCACACTGCTTTATCCAGGGAGCCTGGAGCGCAATGGGGCAAGCCAGAGTAGGGAGGGCAGGACACAAGGGAAACTGCTCCTCCTTACCGCGAATGTAAGGATGGGCTAAGTAGCATGCTTTAGACCTCTCAGCTGGTAGTTATCTGGTTTGGAAAGAAGCCAGAAAGCAAAAGATACTCTATGTACCCCAAAGATTTCCTGATTTCAGGAAGTCTCTAAGTTTTCTATCATAATTGTCCTAAGTATTTCTGTTGACATAAAAGATTTATTCTTATCCACATGTCCTGATTTCAGGAAGTCTCTAGGTTTTTTTATGTTGTGAATATTTGGTAAAATATTTGACTTATTGTATGAAATTGTGACTATTATAGAGCTACTTTCAGATGCTCTTTTATTTGAAAAATTTCAGGCATAATATTAAATTCATTTTTAAATGCTGGCATTAGTTGTTTTTTTTTTCTTTTTTGGTATGTATCCAGGTCTTGAAATTTATTACACCTATCAACACAAAATAAATTTTCAAAAAAGCAAAGTTTCAGAAATTTATCTTTTGTGTCAATCAAGTCCAATAGCAGATTTTTATTCTCTTCCTTAAGGTTGCACACAAAGTTTCTGTGTCACTTGCTCCTTATACTGTTTCCATTCTCAGTCCTCTGCTGCTTCAATATGCGTACCAGAGTTTACAGCTCTGCCTCCTAGCTCACTCTTGTGGCCTTTGGTCCTGACAGAATTCCCATGGAAACCTCCGTCTTTATGCCATAACTTCCACACATCCTGTTAATCCAAAGACTATTTTTCTATGTTAAGTAGTGAAGATGTAAAGTAAATGAGAGGGTCCTGCACCCACCCCCTCGGGCCATCACAGTGGTATTGTGGGAGAAGAGGACCTTAAAGGAAGACTAGCTGATTATTTTGTTACTGTTACTACAGTGCAAAAATAGAAAAACTTAGAGTCCCTTAGGAACACAGAATGAAGAACCTAACTAGCTGCTGAATGTATGGGAGGAATGTCAAGGAAGAGCCCCCAAAGGAAACGATATTTCTTTAGACTGAAAGAATGAGGAGTTGTTCAGTGGACAATGAAGGGAGTGAAGCTGGGATTGAGGAGGAGCAAATCTCATAAAGCCTCAAATAAACAGACAAGATAGCTCTAAGCCTTCAGTGTCTAAGCTCTGTCAACAACTCTACCAAACAATACATCTCCTCAAAGCTCTCTGCAATTTTTCAAGCATAAAATAATATTAAAAGACCAGGGATCACTAATAAGAATGATGTTAGCTTTCTTTGTATCTTTCTACATTTTATGTATTCTTCATAGTGGCCATATATTGCTTTTACAACTTTAAGACAGTGCATTTTATTTTTAAAGAAGGAAAGTTGAGTGGGATAGTGATGTATGGCCATTACGTGGTTGATTTAGCATGAGAAGACTGCTTGAATGTAAATTGGTTGACATAATGCCTGGAACAGCCTCAGTTTTCAAATGTGTGTTCCTTTTATTTATCTCCTAATCCATTACTGGGCAGGCATGGTGCCTAGTGTATCACTAAGAAATATTTGCAGAAGAAATCCATAAGCAAAACCTCTTGTTAGAATTTGAGATACTGATTATGAAACTACTGACCATAGTTGTTCCCTCTGTAAGAAGAAGGTTCAAATGGCACACATTCCCAGGTCAGGATGCACTTACTCATCCTGAAAGTGACACAGAATCGAAAAAAAGCAACTGATTTTCTAAGATCACATTTTTTTTTACCTTACATTAGTTTATTTGGTAACATAAGCCACTGAATAACTAGATATAGAAAACTGAGATAATTGGATACTCTTAAAGCAATTTAATAGAAAGACTATTGTCTTTTATGAAAAGACTGCTGATCATAATGTTTATGTTATAAAAAGACCTGGGGGGGAGGGAGGCAAGGAGGACTCTGTTCTTAGCCTTATGGTATAACTACTTTATTTTTTCATAATCTCTGTGAAATCATAATTTTGGGGTTTCAGATGCATTGTCACTCACGATGGCTTCATTTGGGGGACTTGCATCATTTTGTCTTTAAAGACTGTGGTCTATCTTTCTGGCATTAAAGGAGGGGAGCATAAAGGTTGATTCCAAGCTTTCACCTCCATTTGCTCCCAACCCAACCCTAGGCTTTCATCAAAACCACGTTAATTCTTTTACATAGAAGTAATCAAAAGTTTGCAATATAAGTTACTTCACTCTAGCAAAAGACACTTCAACTTCAGTCTTCCCTTTCTGGCCTCTTTCCCTTGGCCTAAGAAAATGAAACTAGTTTCATATCTCTTCTTTGTATTTCTTCTCTGCTTCACTTGTATGTACTTCCTTTCAGGAAACTAACTACCCAAAAGACACTTTACTTTCATGGAAGTCTCAAATTTCTGGCTATTCATATGGAAATGAATATTTTTCCATACCTGTCACCTGTATATTTCTCTGTCTCACTGCATGTCATCTCTTTGAGGGAGAGAATCAAAGCTAAATGATGGTAAACTTCTAACACTCTCAATTGCAAGTCTAGCCTCCCCCAGAGTCTGTATTAAGTCTTTATGAAGTTTTTAGGTCCTCTATTATAAGAAGAATGATCTAAAAAGACAAAAAAAATCTCTTCCTCTCAAAACTTAGTATTGTGGGTGACAGAAAGTTTGTCAATAATATAAAATTAGTTTGGAAATCCAAAAATACTGAAAAATGGTTAAATGTTCTTAGTCCTAGAATATGTCTAATTTTTTTCTGTTCTTGATTCTCTATGGGGGACCAGAAAATTGAGAGCTATGCAAAACTATGAAAGATCTTGCTATGCAAAGAATCCCACAAGAATGAAGGCTTGACTTAATGGTTAGGTCAAGAGTCATGACGTGGAAATTTGGAGTCTAGTATCTCCAAATTTACATCAGTCTCTAAAATTTCTAGGCCTATATATAAAGTGGAAAAAAATAATACTCCTCAGTCCCTCCCTTAATGAACTGTCCTGTTGCTCCAAATGAAAAGACACAGTGCCACGTTTCTTTACCAACATTCAGATTGATGCTTAAGCACATAATTTAAAAATTGTTATGTGAAAACACTGAAGTTGTTTACTTCAAACTGCTATTGCAGCTGTCTTAGTGTTTAATTTATAACCCGTGGCTGGAAGGTGATATAGGTCTTGCAAATTGCACTGAGATCATGCTAGATTAAAATCACACAGCAAATAAGAACTCCATGGTATCTGTCACTATCTCATATGTCACTTTATGCAGTTTTGCTATAGTTCTACATGATTTGAAGAGAAAAGATCATTTGCATCAGAAGAAAATGGAATCATCCATAACTACTCTCAGACATTGAAGAGATATCCTATCAGATTCTTGAGGATATTTTGTGTCTTACTTCCCACCTCCTCCATTCTCTCCAGGACAGAAAAAAATAATGTCCACAGTGAGATCTGAATCCCCCAATTTTATGGTAGTTTTCCCAATCATCAAACTGAGAAATCCATAGGGAAGAACAATGGCATTAACAGTACTTTGGAGTAGCAGTTGCTAATTCAAACCATACTATGGCTGGCAGCTTGAAAAAGGCATCTGTCTGCCACATAGACAAGAGAACTGGAACAGAAAGACCAGAACAAAGTAATCTTGTCAACTTTTGGCACGTCCATGAATTACATGTCCTACTTTCTCCATAAGGAGGCTAAAGCTAAACTCATAGAGACCCAAAGGGGACATGGAGCTACTCTGAATTATTGATGGGCTCTTGGTCTCTGTCTTTTTCAAGGTCATCCTTTGCTATTGCTCCTCATGCAGACCAACCACTGTACCCAGGCAGACTGCCTGGAAGCAGCAATGTCTTTCCTCGTACTTGATCTCAGGCTGCATTGTGCTCTGTTAATAATATTTGTTGACGATTTCATTCCACTTCTCCGAAAGTGTACTTCTGACTCGACAAGTTAATCTTTTCCTTGTAAGGATTAATCGATTCTTAAGAAGTCTGTAACCTCTTCACTGGTTTCTTGTGTTTTCCTGTCTTTGAACTTGAGGAAATCTGAATGTGGATTATCATGAAATCAATCAATTAACTGAAACCACAGTACCCAACAGGAAATTTTGCATCTCTCTGAACATGTAAATAGCAAAATTAGGTGGAACAAAGGGGAGGAGTAGCTAACTCAATACTGGCTGGATGTTTAAAAGTAAATGTAAAATCACTATTTCCAAATATCACTTATTCGAGATTTCCAAGAGAGTTAGTCATGCTCTAAAGGTTTATTCACTTGCCTTTTATTTTTTCTACTTTTCTAAATTCTTGCTCTGTCATGTTGGCTAAGCCTATTTCTACTGCCAAGTGTTTGCACTCCCACTATTAGTAGTGATTTTTCAGACTACACACCATGAGGCCCCAGAGTCTGAGAAGCATCTCAGCAGCTAGTGGAGTACCTGAGGGAAGATGAGTAGGTCAGGAACAGATCACCTTGCTTCTGGCACTTGGATGTTTTTTATTTGTTTGTTTTAAACAAAGGAACTCTATATCAAACTTAATTTGGAGAATAGAGTGCTTTAATTACACTGTGTTTGCAGATCTCTGAACTGAGTGTACAGAAATCTATGGGGAGTTGAACACAGCCCATGAAAGCCTATGTGATACTCTAATCCAGAACAGAACTGGTAGGTTTTCTCCTTTTAGTTCAGTTCTGTGTGCTTCAGAAAGTATTCACTACAGAGGAAAACTTTTGCTCACTCAGGCACTCATCCTACTAATACTTACTGAAAATTTGTTCCTCGCCAGACCTAGGAAAATGATACTACTTTTGTGAGATCATTGTTTTGTCTGTAGTTCTAGTGAACAAATACTTAACAAGGCCAAAAAACAAAAAACAAAAACCCATGACTTTTTACTTGTTTATCATATTTTTCTAATTTACTCTTCATCAAACGTTCAACTTGCAAGGTTAGTAGTAGTAGTATTACTGGCTAAGGAAAGCACACCTCATCTAGATTAAGTAATTTGTTCATGGTCACAAACCTAATAAATAGTTTTTCTGTCTCGTCCTGGCCTTCTCCAATTTGTCATCTCAGAAAGGGCACGCAATTTCTGAGCTCTGCTGAATCAATATCAAACATAGATCATACTTCCTTTCTTATCTTCTATGGCTACAAACATCAAAATGAGTAGAGGCAATTTTCAAGGTACAAAGCTAAAATTACTGAGGTTAAATGAAGATTGTGTTTTCAAACTTTGTACCTTGGTTTGTACTCTGGGCATTGCTAATCAGAAGTCAGGTTCAATCATTACAGTTATGGATCAAGGGCATAGCGCTGGGAACTGGAAAGGCCACAAGACAGGTCTATGTTGCGTCCCAAGCCCACTGGGGTTAGAAAACTCAGTTCTAAACTTCTAGTTTTTCAGGGATAAAAACAAAGCATCAGCCACTTTTTTATCATACGATTTTTTTTTTATGATAATGAATTCAAAGTTACTGTGGTAAACCATTGAAAGGGATGATAAATGTTATTCTCAATCTGTACAGCTTTATCATGGCTGATTTTGAAGTGTTAGTGGTGGGTTATGAACATTCTTTCAATAGTTTAGGTTAGATGATCTGGAATGAGTGGGAGTTACATTTTAAATTAATTTTATCAGCGCTGCCCTTATACCTATAAATATAGGTCAAAAATGAGCACCCAGAGGAAATGAAACATGGGAGAGAAAAAAGTGTCTTCACACTTGTCTATCAGAACATTTATGTATTGAGAGAAATATAAAGGAAAAAAGTTTCCCCAGTCACAGTTAAACCTTGTTTTACTCAATAGGAATATTTATGTTGAGAAGACCCTAAAACCAATAAAAGTATTTCTATTGAGGAGACCATAACATCCATTTTGATCCAGTAGGTTTTATACAAGCACCAGAAAACGTTTTTGATAGAGTTAGTTGAAACTAAGATGAAGTGAAAGACACGTTCTTTGTAGAGTGGGAGGCGGCATTAATGTTGATGGTAACATTTTCTGTTTTGACTTGGAAGCTGACTCAGTGCCTTGATGCTGTAACAAAGCCGAGGAAGCTGCTGGGAGCCTATCACTGCCCCGGCTAGCTGGGCGTCACCTCCCTGCACTCCTCCCTTGCTCTTACTCAAGCTCTTTGCTACCACTTCCATGTCTCAATTCTCTTCTCTTTTTCTCCTGTTATTTACAATGTCCACTGGAGCCACAGTGAAGTGTCATGCTGGTCAAGAGGTGCCATTGACTAACATGCTAAAAATAACCTTGAGTTTGACGCTTTAGGTCACCTACAGTGAACAGTCAGGTATTTGACGCTTCCGGGAGTTCAAACTGTTCCGATGAGGCATCATTTGGGCTTCTGGTAGTTGCTGCAGCAGTAGGTTCCAGTCAGCAGGTTGAGGAAAAATATTTTCAGCACTTTCTAGAGTGAATAATGTGAATGGAACCAGCAGCACGGCCACTTTGTGAAAGTTAGGTTTGATGCAGTCTCTCAGGACTTGTCCTTTTAGAAGCAAAAGCGGATTCTTAGAGGCCACATCCTGCTTTTCAGATACAGATAACAGCTTGTATCAGAGAAGAGATCCTTCATCTTGCACCTAAGTTGGTAGAACGAATATTTAGCACCATCTCTTTTTCCAGTGGCAGATTATTTGTCTCATTACAATAGAAATAATTTCTGCTGTCCTTCCTCAATGTCACATGAAGGCACACTTTAAGAGTAGGCTGAATAAGGCATAGGGGTAGAAACTAGAATAAAATCCTAGACTGTGTACTTGTACAAGCTGCTCAGGCTGAGGCACTACCAGCCCAGATCTCCACAGCCCCATGGGTTGCTTGAAGCTGGCACCTGTGCCATTCCAGTATTTCAGGATCTCCACTACCCACCCTGGCTGCACAGTTACCTGCTGAGGTAAACTGGCGAAATAGAACACAAACTGAACCATCTTCTGAAACAATCTGAAAGAGTTACCACAGCGTGGGCCTGACAAAATATCGAAACACCAAAATTCAAGGTGTCAACAGAAAGACGCATCCTGGAAAGTGACTGACACTAAGAAAATTCACACCTAGACAAGTGTTTAAAATGGTGTCTAAATGGGGTTGGGACTGTGCTTGTCCAGGGGGTTACCTAACAGTTTTGCTACAGCCACCTGTCCCTGCAGTTCATGTGGGAGACATGTGTCAAGGACAAGACCAGGATACTTATTTCTGTGAACTTTTACCCGAAATACCAGCATTAACCAGATGGGAGATGCAGAGGCCCCTCTGTTGCATCTAAGGAAGGCTCCGTTTTCCCATTTTCTTATGGGCTCAAATCAATGCCTTTGTCTTCTCAGTTGTACCATATTGAAGGCAAGGAAAGAGCACAAAGGGACTCCAAGGAAAAATCGTGTCACCTGGACTTTCCTTAAAGGGTATGAGACTAACTGGTCCGGCTACACTGCCCATCCCCTGTCCACAACTAGGAGCAGCTCTTGGTCATCTATTGTCCATCTTTGTAGAGACAAGGCACACTTCCAAGAAATAAGTTACTGGGAAAAAGAGGCCAAGGCCTCAGGATGGTGGTGCTGCAAATGTCCTTACAGGCATGTTCCGTTATACAACTCCTTTTCAAGTTTGGACAGTTTGCGTTTATGTGTGTGCCCTGGGGTGTGGGGATATGGTGGCCACAAGGACAGTGAAACAGGAGGTCTGGAGCTCCCCCTTGAGGCTAGTTGTATTTTACCCTCACTGAGAACAGAACCTGGTATTCCAAAGCTGGCAACTTTCAAAACCCAAAGCAAAAGAATCACCAATATTCTGTGAACAGTTCCAAATCCAATAAATAAATAAATAAATAAACAAATAAAAAGTTTTAAAATATTTATTTATTTTTGCATACAAGACCTGGGGCATAGACTAGAGGTGCAGAGAGCTAATAGGATTCACCAGAGACAGAGTAGTGAGCAAAATGGGCAGATCTTCTGAAATACACTGCTGAGGGGAGCAGCGGGGAGACAGGAGAGGTCTGCTGTGCCGTGTGGGTCAGCTCCCTGGCCAGGGATCAACTCATGTTGCAGTGGCTGGTGACAGCTTTATATAAGTGCTGAGATTTATGACCACTTGCATCACCATGAAGTCCCCCAAATCCAAAAATTCTGAAAGCATAACCTGTTTTGTGATTCACTTGGCAACAAGTAGTGACATGAACTAACATGAAACAACTTGTAGTGCTTATTTATTGTAATGTGAATTTTTGTGCAGATATAAATATGCCTTTGCTCATGAGAGCTGCCCCAACCCCACTAGTAGAGTTGTACTTACATACAGTTTATGAACTGTTAATGTTACTAAAATCTTATAAATTCTGAATATGAAATGCATCTGGCGCACCATCAACCAAGAGACCGTGTATACCTAGTGTTTGGTACTGTGTGGATCTCAATCCCAGCTCAGTCACTCATTTATCATATGACTCCCCCAAAAGAGTCAGCTAAGGGCTTTTTTCAGTTGCCCAGAGTAGGCCTCTTGTCACCTCAACATGGGAAGTAGGTCAATAGAGTCTCTGTGAGCCTAATGCAGATTAGTTTGAATTAAGAGCAGTAAGATTCCTGGAGCATGTGGAAATATTTCCGTTCTTGCCTGAGTCCTTCACCCTAAAAAGAACCTGCTTCTTAAACTTCTGCCATTTTACTAACAGCAGTAACAGCAACAAAAACAAATCATTGCTCACTTATTTATGATGTAAAAGAATGTCATTTGGGGGAATCTCATCCAATTAGAGGTTTATCAGTGAACGGGGCCTCTCTATCTGAGAATCTTATATTTTAGATGAGATTAAAAAGTAACTGAATGAATTCTCTATTTGTCATGTGACATCTCCCCCTCCTTGTTGCCTAAAGTCCCCAATTTTTATTCCACTTTCTTTAGAATTTACAGTCATGTAAACTCTCCATGTATAGTTATTGCTAGTCTAGCTAAGAAGAACCCAGAGTGCAGGGGATATACCCCCTCTCTCAGGACATTGCACAAATGAGTTATGGATACTAAGTTTGGTTTCTTCTTTAGTAAGATAAGGATATTACTATTTAGGTATTAAATGTGGCTATGCAGTATTCAGCCTAGAATATACAAATAGTAAGGACCCTACAATGTTAGTGTTTACTGTCTTACTTGATCTGAAAAAGTCAATGTTCACCTCATCTTTCTCTGATTCATAGCCACCAAGTAGTAAATTGCCTACCAGATTCCAGACTCTCTGCTATTGCGAAGGTGGAAACTTAGGTAATGAACATGCCTTTCTGGGCCTTGGTTATTCATTATAAATTAATAGATTGCTATCCTAAATCCAGTCGAATCCCTTGAACATATAAATGAAAAAATCAAATCAAAGAAAAATCAGAGGTAGCTTCACTTCTGAGATTCACTGACATACCTACTATACCCTCTTGGTTGTTAGAAGTTTTAGGTAAAGACAGCCAAAAGCATTTCGAGGCAAAGGCTATAAGAA
Source organism: Condylura cristata (assembly GCF_000260355.1). Classification (NCBI taxonomy): domain Eukaryota; kingdom Metazoa; phylum Chordata; class Mammalia; order Eulipotyphla; family Talpidae; genus Condylura; species Condylura cristata. The sequence continues at coordinate 39,976,189 of NW_004567104.1, forward strand.
AGGATTTTTTATATCGACTTTATAATTTTATGAGAGTCTTAGCTACCGGTTTGCTAATATTATTAACATAATGGCTACATTGCTTACAATGTAGCAAATGGCCAATAACTTAGAATAGAATTTCAAAAGTGCTTTACAAAGAAAACTAGCCCTGTGAGAGATTTGAAAATAAAAAAAAAAATTCTCCAAATTATTTTAAAATGAAACCCTTTTCTCAGGGAACATTTAGTAACACCCACAGAATTATTACTAGATCCAGTTTACTTTGGTAAATACATTCTAGTGCATGTCAGCTTCTGTTATATATCCCAGGAAGATAGTTCTTGACTAGTATATGACTTTGGGTGTATTAAATTGAATTTTTAAATTTTTTTAAAGATTAATTTATTTATGCATACAGAACAGTACAAGCCAGAGATGCAGGGGTGGTGAGAGGATTCACCAGAGAGAGAATGGGGAGCAGAACAGACTGACTGATGAAGTACACTGCTGAGGGGAGCAGCAGGTGGGTCAGGAGAGGTCTGCTGCGCCATGTGGGTCACCTCCGGGGCGGGATCAAACTCATGTTGAAGTACTTTGGCTTCTTAGTGCTGTGCTTTTAACCTGCGGTGCCACCAGGGAGGGCCTGTAAATTATTTTTAAAGTAAAATAATCTCATACAAATATAAAATGCATCCATATGAAAATTTTAATTTAACACAGTTGATAAATTAATAAAGTTAATAATGGAATCAATAAGATCTTAAAACTGTTTCATTGGAGACTGAAGAATGAACTGGCATGTAGGCAGTCAGCATCACTGAAATAAGTTTACTGATTGGTGTGGAAGTATTAACACAAGGCTGGAGGTATCCGGGGGCCCCAAACCAGTAAGGGCTGCATGCTTTAAAAAAGAGGTACAGTCATCCATGTGCATGAAGGCAAAGGAAGTATACTCTTAGTACAAAAGACTTTTTAAATAGAATCAGTGTGCATAGGGAAAGAGGATTTCAAATAATAGTTTCCCAATAAAACTCCAAATATTACCCATCCTGTTTGGCAAATGTCTAGTCAAACAGTCTTGGCGTAAAGTGGGGTAGCTTTGGCCTGTCACAAGCTATGGCTTGTCACAAGTCTGAATTTCCTAACTGTAGGAAACCCCAGGAAAGGGGTTAAGCAGGTCCCAGAGAGCTGGGACTAAGGAGAGAATCAAAATTCAAAATAGGGTAAATGAAACTTTCTCAGGTTTTTGTACCACTGGCCTCTGTGGCTGTCACCTATGGTCTTGAAAGCAGAAAGTACTTGAGAGCGTGAGCTTGGGGCACACTTGCCTGATGGTGGACACCAGGAGTGTGCTGTGGGCATGTGTAAACAGGCACACCTGAGCTTAGAGACCAGGCTACAAAGTCCCAGAGGGCACCAGAGAGACTCCAGAGAGAAAGTGTAAAGATTAAAGTGTAAAGAGAAAGTGTAAAGATCCATGTTATTATCTCTTCCAAGTGTTTCTGCTTATCTCTCTTCCTTGTGACTCCTCCAGGTACCTCTTTACATGTGTTCCACTGTAGGTATCTACCAAGCCAATAAACTGAATTAAGCCAGTAACCTGCTCTTTAGCCATAATATTCTTCTCAGTCCTGGTCCCTAAAACCTATATTGACTCATTTCCTTTCTTAGTCTAGAAAGCAGTTTAATTTCTGTCTCCTTGATAACTTATTCTCAATAAAGTCAACTTCTCTTCTCAAAACCCTGATGTCATAATTGGGTATATGCACATTGGGTAGTGAACCCCATTGTTCAGTACCATTGTTTCCCAGAACCAGTGAATATGTTGCTATGTGGGAAAGGGAAATTAAGGTTGTAAATGAATTAAGTCTGTTAAACAGATTATTTTAAGGAAAGGAAATTGAATTGGGTTATCCTGGTGGGCCCGGTGTCATTATAAAATCTTTAAAAGAGGAAAAGGGAGGCAGAGAAGTTACAGTCAGGAATTTGAAAATACCACTTCTGCCTTCAAAGATGGAGAAAGAGTCCACAAGTCAAGAAATGGAGATGGCTTCCAGAAGGTGGGAAAGGCAAGTAAACAGATTGTCCAGTATGGGTATAGCCCTATTGACACTTTGATTAGAACAATGAAATGGTGAGACACATTTCAGACCCTGATTTCCAGAAGAATCAGACAATCTGTATTGTTGCCATCTACTTGGTTTGTGGTAATTTGTTGCAGTAGTACAGGAAAATCAACATCTAGTAATCTCTCTGTCCATTTCAACCCTTGTACATATTGCCCTAATAAGGAGAAGTACCAGGCTCTGGAATAAGTGAACTAGAAAACCTACACATGTTCACTTTAATACTTACAATTCATTATGCATAATATCACAGGAAAACATAGGCAAAGATGTTTAAAACATATACCAAGTATTAAAATGCCAGCACAGTAAACAGATGTAATTCAGGGCCTCCCTGGTGGCCCTGTATTTAAACAGGGGTTAGAGTCTCAGCGCTTTCAATCCATTGCCAGTCACTGTAGCATGATTTAGATACCCGACCAGGGAGGTATCCACATGGTGCAGCAGACCTCTCCTACCTCACCCGCTGCTCCCCTCAGCAGTGTATTTCAGTAGATTTGCCTGTTCTGCTCCCCACGTTGCCTCTGGTGAATCCTCTCACCCCATGCACCGCTGGCCTATACTCCAGTTCTTGTATGCAAAATAAATAAAACAAATGCTCTAAAAAGAGAGATGTAATTCAAACTGTTGCAATTATGTTATGAAAATCTTTAATCTTCATAATTTTAACTGGAATGAAATATATTGCTTTTTCTTGGAATCAGTAAGCACTGATTATAATACAGTGCTTGCTGAACAGTATTGTAGGTCGAGCAGATCCTATGTTTGAAGTTTTTGCCTACATCAGGCATCCACATAGTCCTGTTCTGAATTCAGCATCCTTTGCCTACAACTTGGAGGGGATATTGTCACAATGTAAAGCACCATATGTTAAGAGCAAATGAATTTTTAACTAGCCCTGATCTTCCAGGGGTTGTCTGGAATGCCCCACCCACTGCTTGCTTAAGGTCTGTCTACCAGCTGGCTTGGTAGACCAATCTCCTTTAACTTGCCTGAAGGAGACTGTGACAAGTTTCAGCAGAAGGCCAGAGATTGTTTTAAACTGAAAAACAGTGAGGAAATGGTAGTGTGGAGTAAGGTGATGTTAACTAGCTAGTTCTCCCTGCAAAGAATAGTGAACAAAGCAATGCCATACTCTGGATGAACTTGTAGAGTCAGTCCAAGAATTTCAGAACTGTGCAGAAACAGGAAAGTTAGGTTAAGAGAAACAAAGATTTCTCCACTTAGGGCCCGGATTTCCTGCTAGGGTTGGCAATTTGTGGAACTTTGTAATTTCCTTGTGGCTTTACAGAGTCCAATATTAGATGGAAATGTATATTTATTAGCCAAATTAAGAGGTCTTCTGGCCAACCAAAGGGACAGAGATGTTCATTGACTTCTCTTTGGATAAAAGACTGAAGAGGATCCAGCCTCTTGGAACCACTTGAAGTCACAGACCTTCAAAGGAGAATAAGACCAGCCAATTTTCACTTGCTGGTCAATATCAGGTGCTGACCGGCAGATTTGATTAATTATAAAGAGGTAGTGCAGGGTAGAAGTTAAAGATAGTGCAGGAAAGGTATTGAGAAGGTGAGGCACTTCCCTCTGTTTTCTTCAGGGCAGTTGATCCCAAACTGACTTGGAGGAGAGAAGAGACATTTATGTGCTAGACCACTGGGTGAGCTAAACTTTTTAATTTGAATAGATGAAAGTATCTGAAAATAATAGGATTAATTTTTGCCTTCAGCATAAGTGAGTACGTAGGGCCACAGCATTCATGTGACATTATTAAGTAAGCTATGATTTTGAACTCTTGAGTTGACAGCTACCTATTGGAGATGATATTGGAGAAATATCAAACCAGTTTCAATAGGCTGGATAAAGTAATCTAGGAGAGAAGTCAGAAGGAAATTTTTTTTTTAAAAGATTTTATTTATTTATTTGTGCATACAGAACTGGGGTACAGGCCAGAGCCTCAGGGGCGGTGAGAGGCTTCACCAGAGACAGAATGGGGAACAGAACAGGCAGATTGACGAAGTACACTGCTGAGGGGAGCAGCGGGTGGGTCAGGAGAGGTCTGCCACACCATGTGGTCACCTCCGGGGCAGGCGGGAATCGAACTCATGCGGAGCGGCTTTAGATTCTCAGTGCTGTGCTTTAACCCGCTGCGCCACGAGGGAGGGCCAGAAGGAAATTTTTTTGCAAGAAATCAAATTGAATTGAAATGAACATCAAGAAGTTAATGCGCAGGGAAAGTGACTCAGAGGATGGGGTGATTTGAATCTTCTGAAAAAAGTAACAGCAATTGATTCTCTCAAACCCACCAACTTCTGGCTGTATAGCTGATCTCTTTGGGAGTTAATAATATAGGAGCCAAAGAACCCTGGAATGTATTGCTGGTGACTTTGAAGTCCAGGTTACAAACTGAAGCATTTGGAAGAGAAAAAGGCATTGGGGAAGTGAACCATTGGCCACAGAAATGGTTTTAAAGTATTTTAGTCCATGTTTTTTCATGCCAGAACATCTGAGCCTTGGCAAGAGATGAAGTACGGCCCATGAGAAGAGGAAAACTGTGTTTGACAGGAGAATTCTTAACCTGTTCAAGAGGGATTTAACCTGAAATATGAAAGAAAGTAAGAAAATAAATAAATAAAGCCCTGAAACAATCTGGTCATTGATATGATACTGGGAGACTCATAACAAAATTGTCAGTTATACTAACAAGCCATGAAGGAAAGCAATACATACATTTGTGGCTGTGTATGTGTGTGTACATACATCCCAATTCATAGAGAATCAGTACAAACCTAAGAGAATATGATATTTAACACAGAATGGCCAATATGATTTTGTGAGCATCATGTGAAGATGCAGCAGACGGGCTTACGATCATGACATGTAGCTAGGAGAATGATAATTAAGACTGCTCCAGCTTGTACAAGTGGACTGAAGCATAAAGTGACAGTTCCTACTCAGATTTACTGTAGGTTTGTTTAGAATCCAGTATTTCAACTCTTGGGTATACTCAGAGGGTTTTATCCAAGATCATAAGAATTTTTTGCAACTCTTTTGGTGGGGTGGGAATTGGGGGCAATCAGGGTGGAAAATGGACTATGAGAGTGTGTAAGACAATTCCATGGAGCATCACACAGCAGGTACACACACACTGTGGTGATGTTAATAGAATATGTTTGGTTCCAGACCACAAAAATAAAGCAAAATGGCAATAAAGCAACTCAATTAGTTTTGTTTCCCAGTGAATATGAAAGTTGTGCTATCTATTGAAACCTATTGCGTGTGCAGTAGCATTATGCCTTAAAGAATGTGGTTACCTTCGTTAAAACATTATTGCTAAATGGTGCTAACCATCATCTGAGACTTCCGTGGGCCATATCTTTTGTAATGGGGGTGGTTCTTCCTTCAGTAGTGAGGGGCAGTGCTGACTGGGCAGGATGGTGTTTGTTGAAGGTTAGAGTGGCAGTGCAATTCCTTTTTAAAAAAAGGATCTATTTACTTATGCATATAGGAGCTAAGGTGTAGGCCAGAGGTGTGGGGATGAGAGGGACCCCGGAAGCTGATCAGTATAATGCCTTCATAAGATTGAAACCATGAGGGGGAGCCTAGGGCTTGATTTCAGTTTCAATACCAAGACATCAAGCAGATGAGAAGTGCCTGGGGGCACTCATGACCCCTGTTACTACAGATTCGAGAGCACATTTTCTAGTTTCACCCCTCTCTTTTCTCATTATTTCCTTCCCCTCACAATGGATGCTATAGGATTATTTGAAGAATAAAAAGGCCTGGGATGTTGCTCATTCAACAGCATCCCGCATTAGACATTTTTCTCCACAAATCCCATCGTCAGTGCAGTATTGTCAATGCAACAACATTGACCCACTGTAAAACTTCTTTCAAAATGGGAATCAGTCCATTCTCTCAAAATCTCTGCTGTTCTAGTGTCTAAGTTTATGTATTATTCTAAATCTTTTGTTGCCATATCAACAGTGTTCATAGCATCTTCACTAGGAGTAGATTCCATCTCAAGAGATCACTTCTTTCATCATCTAGAAAAAGAAACTCATCATTGAGGTTTTATCATAAGATTATAGCAACTCAGTTACATATTAGGGTTCTACTGAATATGGTTACCTTCGTTAAAACAGGGGTCATGAACTGAATGCAGTTCTCTTGATATTTCTATCACATCTAGTTATTTCTTCCACTGTAGTCTTGTACCCCTCAAAGTCATCCATGAAAGTAGGAATCAGCTTCTTCCAAACTCCTGTTAATGCTGGGCCTGAAGAATAATAAATATTCATCATGGCATCTAGAATGCTGAATCCTTTTCAGGAGGTTATCAGTTGACTTTGTTAGAAAGTCACTGTTTGTGGCAGCTGCTGTCTTACAAAATGCAAATTCTTTTAATTACAAGACTGGCAAGTTGAAATAATTCCTTGATCCATGGTCTATAGAATGGATGTTGTATTAGCAGGCATAACAACATTAATCTCCTTGCATCCCTCCTTCCATGCTCTTGAGTGACCAGGTAGGTACCTTGTCAATGAAGGGGGATATTTTGAAAGGAATTTTTTTTCTAAGCAGTCAGTCTCATCACTAGGTTTAAGATACTCAGTAAAACTTGTTGCAAACAGATATACTGCCATCCAGACTTTGTCCTCTCATTTAAAAAGCACGGGCAGGCCTCCCTGGTGGTGCAGCAGGTTAAAGCACAGCACTATGAAGCTAAAACCACTTCAGCATGAGTTCGATCCCCAGCCCTGGAGCTGATCCACATGGCATGGCAGACCTCTCCTGACCTTTCTGCTGCTCCCCTGAGCAGTGTACCTGATCAGTCATCCTGTTCTTCTCCCCACTCTGTCTTTGGTGAATCCCCTCATCAGCCCTGTACCTCTGGCCTGTGCCCCAGTTCTGTATGCATAAATAAATAAATAAATCTTTAAAGTTTTCAACAAAACAAACAAACAAACACAGACAGAGAAGCTTTAGCATAATTCCCTAAGCCCTTGGATATCTCAAATGGTAAATAAGCATTGGTTTCAATTTAATGTCACCTGCAGCATCCCTTAGCAAGAGAGTCAATCTGCCCATTATAACCAAGTGTTGGCTTCTCTCTACAAGATCTGTAGCTGGTGCTTTTTTTCTGATACAAGATTGTTCAGTTTACGCAGAAAATCTGTTGTTTAGTATAGCTTCCTTCATCAGTGATCTTTGTTAGGTCTTGTGGCCAATTTTCTGTAGCTTCTGAGCTACAACACTAAGTCTTCAAGAGCCAGGCTGATTGGCCTTTGTGACACAGAGCATATCCTCTTTCACATCCTGTCTCAGGTCATTCAGGAAGCCATGTCAGACCTGGGGCCCAGGAACTTTGGAGAAATGAGGAAGCCTGTTCTCAAGCACAGGACAGGAAACCAGGTGCGTTTCTGCTGGGGATGGTGCTGTACTTCACTTGGTGGATAATAAAGACCCTATAAAATCTTATGCTTTTTCTCCCTGAAATTTTCACTTCATTATAATATAAAGCATGACCTCACCCAGACGGGGAGACATCTTAATTTCAGCAACCTTAAAACCCTTCTTCAGATCTTTTATGCTTAGGAGCTTACATAGATTTCTTTCTTAGGAAACTTTTTGTCTACAGTATCTTTTCCTCCACCTGTCCTCTCTACTCCTTGCTCTGCCCTGTCCTCCCCTTTTCCCATTTTCTCTTCCCTTTGTATTTTATTTACTTTTGTACTTATTGGAATCTCCACTACATTTTTT
>NW_004567104.1:39984287-39992560 GCF_000260355.1 Condylura cristata
TTTAACCCACTGCGCCACTAGGGAGGGCCAGAATCTCCACTACATTTTAAGTTTACAGAGGAAATATATTTCCCTCACTTTTTCCAACCCTCATTTTCCCAGCCTAGCAGAGTACCATGCACATGGTACTTTATGATAACTATTTGGCAAGTTAATGCATGTATCTAGTTCATAGCTGTGGGATTGATTTGTTTCCTACTAGAAACACTTAGGGAAAATTCATTGCCTCTGGTTATCAGCTGGTGTTATTTCATAACTCTGATCTTAATTTCTACTTTCTGGAAAATTCAAATCAGACTGGAAGTGAGGTTTCCTCTGTCTAAGACTTACCCACTACTGCTTTCCCTATATAGACCTTCTCTTGCCCCGTCCTCTTCTTATTTCTTCCTTTAGTATAAGCTTACAATAGTTTTTTTTCCCAAGGAAATAGAAGATATGATAAAATGAATAAAACACAATCATTAGTTTTAGTAATCATAAGCTGTTGACAACTTTAGTAATTTATAGTCCTTAGTATTAATAATTTATTTAATAATGTATAAGTCCTTAGTATTATTAATTGGATACATTATTTTTCTTCAGTAACTCAGCCTGGATTGATCAACTTTTATTGGCATGAAGATATAATGTCACTGTCTTTTACTCAGGGAAGGGCTTGAGTAGGGTGGAACTAACTGTGGTTGGGGGAGCCAGTCTTGGCTTCTGAGTTTGGTTTGGTGCCAGTTGGTGGAAACTTGAAAGTTTCTAGTTCTTTTCAATATGATTACATAGTAAGGAGAAAAATGTTCAAAATAGTCAGCTGAGAAATAATTTCTCTCAAACCATGTAATAAAAAAACTCAGGAAGCAAAAAAAATAATTAGGGTTACTTAGAAGATTTTATTATACAAACAAGAACCAACTGCAATTTAGATGATTCTTATGAAAGGTATGCATTTTTTTCTGATATGAGGGTATGAGCTAACCTGCTTTGCAGAATAAATGCAGGTGCTCAAGTAAAGTTCTAAACAATGTAATTTACTAATCAATTTTGTAACTGCCCTTACTCTTAAGTCAGAAAATGTATTTGAAACTGTCAAGTAGTAAATGAACGTTAACCCTTTTTGATCACCACTCCTTGTTTCTGAAGCTCCAAAACTTTTTACATTTATCTAAAGGTTTTCTGCTTCTCCATCTTCCATGTATTCCTTGTACTCTTGACTGTCCATATGTTCATATTTCTGGCATCTGATTAGGGCTGCACAGTGATGTGAAAGTCATGTGACATTCATGTGAGTGTCATGGTGGTCATGTGGATATCAAGTGATCATACAAATGCTATGCAGTGTTCTGGGTGGTCATGTGAAGGTCATGTGATTGTCATGGGACTGTGATGCAGTGATGATGTTCATGGTGATGCCATTACAGTGTCATGAGAGTTTCGTGTGTTCATGTGATGCTCATGGCAATGCCATACAGTGATCTTGCAAATGTCATGTGGTGGGCCTGTGATTGTCACGTGATGGTCAGCCATCATGTGACATTCAATGGCATCACACAACATTCTCAAGAATATAACACGACCATCACATGATAACACATGATTCATGTGGAAATTGCTTGTCACATGTACACCATATGAAAATCACAGGACCATTGCATGGTATTTGCATATTTCACAGAACGTTCCCATCTTCTTAGTCTCTTTCTTTTTTTAAAGATTTATTTATTTATTTATGCATACAGAACTGGGGCACAGGCCAGAGGTGCAGGTGCGATGAGAGTATTCACCAGAGACAGAGTGGGGAGCAGAACAGGTAGATCGACGAAATACACTGCTAAGGGGAGTAGCGGGCAGGTCAGGAGGGGTCTGCTGCACCATGTGGGTCACTTCTGGGCGGGATTGAACTTGCACAGAAGTGCTGCATCCAGCTTGCAGTGCTGCATTCCAACCGGTTGTGCCACCAGGGAAGGCCCTCTAACCTCTTTTTGATTCTGTGTGTTCTCAACTTTCTCAAGGGTCATTGTGAAATGTCAGTTGCTTTTTGGCATTATTTGACAAGTATATCTACTCAGGAAATATGACATCCATATCTTCATTACATTACATTCTTCATTACATTCTGGGAGACCTACATATGAAGTCAGTATTTCTGATAGTAATAATCAGAATGAACATTTAGTGATTGTCAAGAACTGACAGTCTCGTTCAATTCAATGCTTACCACAAGAACCAGCAATAACTTTGATATTATTATTGGTCTTTTACACAGTGGAGTTATAGAGCTGCTAAGAAACTTGTCCAAGTTAGGCAGCTAGTGAGTAACAACTCCTAAGTTTGTATGCACTTTGCTAGATGAATGATTGTAAGAGAAGGATGATCTAGTTCTGGCTTATGATGGTGGAAGTGGAATTGAAGTGATTGTCCTCTCTTTGTTCCTTCAACTGTATTAGCAGTCCCTGCCAGCCCTACTCATGCCTTGGACAGCCCTTCTCAAAAATGGAGAAATATGTAGGGAGAGGCTAGAAAATTTCCCAACTTCACACCAACATTGGACCAGTTTCCTTCAAATGAAGGGTTACGAGGACTAGACCAGCAAAAGCCTACTCAGTGGCAGAGAAGTACATGGGAAGAGCATGACCTACAGTCACAAAAATATAGATCCAAAATTTAGTGTGACTGAGGCACTTTTGTTGCTGAACTTCAGCTTCTACACATGCACATGCAAGTTCAAAGAGACTCAACCTTGAAGAGTTACCTTGGGTGTAAAGTCTCATGGAAGGGGCCTTCCTTGCTCATTGACCTTTGAAATTAGACTCCGTGGATCTGGGACCCTGGCTTCAATTTTCAGTTATTTTTGCTATTAGTTCCTGGGCTTCACATCTAGTATGTATTTCACATGTCTATCTTAGTCACTTGCCTCAACTGCTCAGCCCACATTTGGGACTTTTGTGTCTTCCTATTCCTGTGTGATATTTGGATCCAGTTTTCCCTTTGTTCCTAGTTTAGGTGCCAGGTTTCTTGGATCTTTGATGAGTAAAACTGCCTCTGAAGGGAAACAATTAACATTTAAAGAGGCAAGAAGAGAATATAAATGCAATACTTATAAAAGAGCTGGGGAAAAATGGCTATGGAATTAGGGAGAGTAACTACAGAATCATAAAACATGAAAAAACACTATTGCCTATAAAGAAAGAGTTGAATAATGGGGTGTGAAAAAAATATCTAAGAGTCTTTTTCCACTGGCATGTGTGTAGGTGTCTTTTTTTTGAATGCTGATGCTTTGATGAGACTTCCATAGGTTAAAGAACTCCCACAGAATAAGAAAATAGCATCAAAGGAAGTCTTTGAAGCATGCTGAGCGACTAAGGAAAAGAGTAAACTGCTTGGTTGGTATGGGCAGGAGCCCATACATCCTTGGAGACACATGTTTGCAAAGCAAAAGATGATTTTTACTACACTTCTTACCAATAACAACATGTGCTTTTAGTTCTTTTAAAAAATATACCTATTTCAGGTTGGTGTTGCAATAACCAGTGACCATCTGATGTCTAAAAACAGTACTTTGACATTTCCTCCTCCTCCTCAAAGTGGAAGGCTTTGAAACCAAGTCTAGAAATGCCCCTTTGAAGGGACATCCCTAGTCATAAGAGGTAAGGACACAGTGTGTAGAAAATTGTCACTGGAATAGGGACATTAGAGACCCAGGACTAACATGTGCTACTTGGTGACAAACGCAATGCCCGCCCACTCCTCTGGCTGAATTTGGTTTTGATAAATTTTTGCACAAATAGGGTTAGACACTCTGGATTTTACCCATGCTTTTAAAGAGATTTCTCACCAAAATCCAAAAATACAAGGAAACAAGAGTTTCCCAGCTCTCTCCATCCCCCTCATGCCTGTGAGAGAAAGAAGCCCAGGAGGTAGAGGGAGAATGGGATCAGGGAAACAGAAGAGGAGGCAATAAAGACATAAGCTGAAGTGTCTACACATTGAACATGATCCTGGATAGCCACTTGGAATGAGTCACAAAACAATTCCTCCAAAAACTTGAGAGAAACTGTTATGTTTGATGTTAATGGATTCAGCTTGTTAGAATTCCTGGCACAGCCAGCTCTCAGAGAGAGAAGCACACAGGATTCACCTATCCTGGGCTTGGCCTTCACTTCAGTGTTGCTCTAAGCCTGGTTGCTAGTTGTGATCGACACAGGTGTCTGGTCACTCTTGGTTCCTATTTTGTTGTTGGGATCTTGCTTTTGGCACTAGTCTTGGCAAAGCCTCTTACCATATTCAACTCAGCTATTCATGATACTTTTTTCTCTGGATCTAGAAGAAGCAGAGGTTAAGGACAGAGACTGACAGATAAACAGGAACGCATTCACAACTTCATTCAGCAAATATTATTATGTATCCAGGGTAAGGAGTTAAGACTTCAGTAGTCTGTGAGGTGGTTGCTCTTGAACTTTATGGGACTTCCTCTTATATGCATTTGGGTTCCATTAAATACACATAGGTACCATCTGCTGAACCCTACATACATGGCAGATATTGAACAAATACCTTCATCTCGTGACAGGTCTGCAGCAATCAAATTAGAACTAACTTTGTCAGTTCTAGTGTGTAAGTTAAATCTCAAGACTTTGAGTAACTTTTCCTGGTTCCTAGAACCAATATGGGGCAAATCTAGGCTTTGCTATTGCTCAGTGCCCTTAATATCTGTGCTTCCTTTCACTAGCTTGGAGTCACAGATCCTTGCACATTGCCACACTTGCAAGTTTGTAGAATTAGACTATTTATTTAGGGAATCACTGCAGAGTCAGCCTTGTAAATGAGGAGAAGGTGGTGACATAGGTGATGATAATATGATGGATTACACGTAGTCTAGAACTCGGCCTCTGGGATTTACCATAGGAGGTGACTAATTACCTCCTTTTTTAGTTCCTTTCATGAGTGTATAATTCCTGGGTAATGATAGAATTTCAACTTTAGGGCTGAACATCTTCATGAGAATCAGTTTCTTCAGTCTGTTCCCCCCTCCCCCCTTGGGAATAAGCATCTTGGAAAATAGTTTGAAGGGTGCTTCTTATGTGAGAGCCAATGCATCTCCCATTGCCATTTGGACCCTAGGATTGATCCTAAGGCTGGTAAGCAGGTGTTTTACTTGAAACCAGCTACTCTTGTTGAGCATTATGTTTTTGGCAAAGCACTTATCTCAGATCATAGTGTGTCCCTTAGTGTTTTGAGGCAATTCTCTACTCATCTAGGTTTGCAATTTCTCCTTGTTTGACTGAAATGCCAATTAAGACATCCCTCTCCCTGGACTCTGAGAATCATGGAGTCAGTCCCTGCTGATGTCATGCAGGGGGTTTAAAAGTTGCAGTTCTAGTCAACCAAACTGTACTAGACAATATGAAAGGAATCTGCATTCTCCTTCTGTTGGAAGTCTCTACTGTCAAAGGAAAGGCACATCCCACCCAGTCTAGTAAGTCTCTGGGCAACTGGTTTAAAAAACACAGCCATTTTATTGCCCAGACCTGTAACCATGAGCACAGTTTCTTCTGGATGGTAATTGTCTAAACTTCAAAGCCCTAGAAGTTTTGTTTGGGTTGTGGCTCACCAGCAACATGGTGCTGTCAATCCCCAGGCAGACAACTCAGGCTGGTTGGCAGGACAAAGCCCATTTCTGGGAACAGGGGGTAATCATAACATTATTTCCACCACTGAACTTCTATAAGAAAAGGAAAACTTTAATTTCCTACCCATAAGTTGCTTGTGCACACCCAAGCATAGCAGAAGAGAGTGACCTGCAGGATAGCAATGATTGTTTAAGTCTAAGAACTTTGTTAGATTCCTTTCATCTACAAAGAAGTAAGTTGCATATCAGAAAGAATGAGATGAATCCAGGTGGTAAAAGAATTAAGAGTTCTCCTAGAAATAAATTCTAAGTCTGAAAATCTTGCAAAGTATCAATCCAGGACATTCTGACATTCTGTCTTATCAATGAAGTCTCCCTTTTCAAGGTTTTTTTTTTTAAAGATTAGTTTTATTATTTATGTATACAGAACTGGGGTACAGGCCAGAGGTGCAGGGGCAGTGAGAAAATTCACTAGAGACAGAGTGGGGGAGCAGCACAGGCCCACTGACGAAGTACACTGCTGAGGGGAGCAGTGGGCCGGTTCAGGAGAAGTCTGCGGCGCCATCTGGTCACCTCCAGGGTGGGGATGGAACTCATGCTGAAGTGCCTTTATTTTCTTAGTGCTGTGCTTTAACCTGCTGCGTCACCAGGGAAGGCCTGATAACTGGCTTTTACAGTGATTACTCAGTGCCAGATATTAGTCTAGGTGCTTTTAGAACATTATGCATAATGTATATACATAAAGTCCCTAAATCTCACTGAAACTCTATAAAGTGAGCATTACTTTTATTCCTGCTTGAAAAATGAGGAAATTAAGTGTAGACAGGATCAATAAATTGCCCAAAAAATGAGTAAAGACAGTCAGAAGTTAAATTTGGACAGAGACTTAAGCAGCTCCAATCAGGGCCCTCCTCGGTGGTGTGATGGGCTAAAACAGCTCTGTGAAGCTATCCACAGCCACTGCAGCATATTGCGAGTTTGATGCCCCATCAGGGAGGGAAGGCACATGGTGCAGCAGACCACTGCTGACCCACCCGCTACTCCCCTCAGCAGTGTGTTTCAGTACACCTGCCTGTTCTGCTCCCCACTCTGTCTCTGGTGAATCCTCTCATCCCCTGCACCTCTGGCCTGTACCCCGGTTCTTGTGTGCATAAATAAGTAAATCTTAAAAAAAAAAAATGTTCCAATCACACATACCGGAGAAAAGGGAGAGTTTAAAAAAAGAGAAAGTGGGCATTTCTTTCGTATGTTCTAGGCAGTCATTTTTCCCATTTGAATGACTTGAGCTCAACACAGTGAGCCAACCAGTGCTGACACTCTGGCTGTGGATCTAGTGCTGTGGCCCTGCGTCCTCACCACCCCTCCCTGTCCCAGTGGGTAGTTCCGGGCTGGTTATATCTGAAATGGTGCTGGGATGTGGCATGTGTCTGCTGTTAAGAGGAGTCACCATAGCATGGAACCTTTAGTTGGGTTTCTAGGTGGGTTGCATCAAGTTATTTGCTTTCAGATCCATTACAGGAACCCACACCTGGATTCTGGTTAGACAGTATGTCATTTTCCAGAACTTGGTGTGTGACTGCCAAATTTCTATTCAAAGGTGACATTTTATGAAACACCAGATGTTCTTTAGTGTCTGACTAACATTAAGTGCAAAAACAGCCATGGGTCCATAATAATAAAACAATAGTCTTCCCAGGAAAGACTATCTCTGAGATCACTGACCAGTTCAATTAAACAGTTTTGTAAAGAGAAGGTAAATTGGAAGAGATGTTGAGTCCACCAAGTTTACAATGTAACTCTTTCTCTTATTTGTGTTTTCTTGTTTTACTTTATGACTTTTCCCTACTGATTATTTTCATAGTCCTGTTTTACTTTTATTATTTAATATCATTGATTGCTTCCAGTTCTAAGAACTCTGAACCTAAGAGTTGGACAAACATTGGAGTCACCTGGCCCAATCATCTCGCTTTCTGAGTGAAAAAGTTGAGACCCAATCAAGTAAAGGGCTCTTCAGGGTTGTGTAGTGTGACATGGGGACAGTATGTTCCACAGCTCTGCTTCCTGCAACCAAAATTTGTGGTGATCAGGCTAAGGCAGAGGAGGGCAAGGGTTCTTCATGACTGGTTTCTTTCCTTCTGATCCCTATGACAGTTTACCCTGGGATGGACATCTGGAGCCAGATGGATGGCCCAAGAAGCAGAGGAGAGGGACAGTGTGGTGAGGTGGAGAGTGACTGCTGCAAATGCTCTGTCTCCCCGAGGCTTCTAGCCCTAATCTTCAGGTCACTTTTTGTCTAAGGCTGCTAGACATGGCAATAGCTACACTATGATACCTCCAGGACAGGAGGTAATTTTAAGACTTATATAGTTTTCACTGTATTGGTTACAGGCAAACAGATTTTAATTTTTCTTGATCACTGTTGTAATAATGAACAGCTGATTTTTACTCAAAAGCAGCCTTCCCTGGTGGTGCAACAGGTTAAAGCGCAGCCCTGTGAGGTTATCTGAAGCCACCGCAGCACAAGTTTGATCCCCCATCAGGGAGGTGACCCACAGGGTGCAGCAGACCTCTCCTACATTGCCAGCTGCTCCCCTCAGCAGTGTACTTCATCAGTCTGCCTGTTCTGCTTCCCACTCTGTCTCTGGTGAAGCCTCCCACC